>NC_086283.1:28666222-28888509 GCF_021018805.1 Prinia subflava | reverse complement strand
TCTCCTCGAATCTCCTCTCCTCGAATCTCCTCTCCTCGAATCTCCTGTCCTCTTCTTTTTCTTTTCTTTTCCTCTTTCTTTTCATTTTCTTTTTTTCCCCAGCAAACAGAATGTGGCATCTGATATAATGCATGCAAACTATACCCCCAAACCTTATTGTCTCGTTCCTCTGCTCCTGCAATAAAAATTTGCTGAAAGAAAGACTAACTTCCAATCTGATTTGGTAAAACAGACAATTACATTCCAGTTACATTAAGAGTTGAATGTGCAGAAGTATGATAAGAAGATTTGATGACCTACAGCATATAATTAAAAGGAAAAAAATAAAGGGGCATCTCTACATTCTCTCTATTCTCAAAGGTAGTTATCCAACAGCGCTTAATTCTGTCTCGTGCCACTTACCAAGATAAATGTTTATTATCTTTGCATTCAAATCATCCAGCTTTCTCAGACATGCAGAGTAGCTCTTCATTTCTTATCCCCACTTCTTTTGCCTACAAACTGCAGGTTCCATAAAAGCTTCCAGCATCATTTGGGAGGAAGACCTTATTTGACTCTTCACCACTTGTAGAACAGATTTTTTTCTTTTCTCTGCAGCTGTGTGAACTATCATCTTTAATTTTTTAAAAATTTATTTTATTTTTAAGAAGGAATTCAGTGGAGACATCCAAGTACTTAAGCTTTTTTAATTGCTCTGGAATATTAGGTACCTTGCACAGGAAGGAACAGAGGGAAGACCTCAGGCAAATCATGCCACTGATGAGCAGAAGGTGAAGTTCGAGCAAGACATGCTACATAAATATAACATAAAATTTCGTCCCTGTGTCCAGAGAGCACTGTCTTCCCCAGAACACAGTTTTTGTCAGATTTTCGGTGTCATCAGCAGCACTAAATGCACCTGCTGACAATTTTTACTTTCCTAAACAAGCAAACAAGAAACATGAGACCATAGTTTTAGAGTTCCTGTCTCATTTCCTCCCTTTTTTTTTTTTTTTTTTTTAAATTCCTATCTCAGTTAGAATGAAAAGTATTGGGGTTTCCAATACCTCTATACCTCTAAAGGTCCAGCCTTGCACAGAAATGGCTTAATAGCGAGACAACCTCTCTGAAGCCGAGACCTGGATAGACCGGGGGCTAGAGCTACGTGAGTCCAGACCAATGTGGTGTTCAAACACGTACTCCAGTTTATTTCCCGAGATGGCGGGTTATATACAGAGTGAGTCGTTTACATTTAGCAGGTGCACTGTGATAGGCAGTGAGAATACAGAAGTATGTAAACAATCTAGGGTTAAGATAGCTACGGAGATTTAGTGCCATTACTTCCATGCTGTAAGTGTCCATACCTTAACACATTCCTAGTAGCAGATAAGTTTATCTGCTACTACGTATGCTGAACGTCTGAGGCCTACTAGACCCAGGCCTGAGGCCTAGTCCAGCCTAGTTTAGAATAGCTCAAATTGTATCCGTGAGCATATCATGCCCATGATACCTGAGAAACTCGGCCACACCTCTCTGGACATACTTTTTAAAATAGAAGATTTTGATAATGACAAAAATAATAAACATTATAGAACAAAGAAATACAAGCTGAACACAGTGTAGAAAACATTCTTGCACTGGCTAAGGCAGTCTAAAAAAGCTTAGAGCACCTCTGTGCTGTCCTTTTAGTAGTTGATTGTTTAGGTGGGCTATTTGGCACCTTGCCCAATGAAATTGACAACAGGCTTTGAGGTACACTTCCAAAGCACAATCAGTGCCTCTGTGCTGGCACTGAGCCAGTTACAATGAGAAGGCTTTAGAAATTTCTGGTTTTAACTTCCTTACAGATTCCAAGATAAGCTGAAACTCTTTCCCTTATATAGAAACTTGCTTGGGTGTGGAAATGCACTGCTACAGAAAAAGGCGGCAAAAGGTCTTGTGTCTTTTTGATCATGTCTGGCATAAGCTTATGTTTCCATTTGGGCTAAATAATGAGCACTGGAATTTGGAGGGCGAGATTAGTCTTAATAGAAGACTGAGGGAAATCTTGGAAATTTCCCATGTGTGTGTCAGTTCTCAGCCCCCTCCTTTAACCTGGCAGTCAACATCTGAACAACACTCTAAACAACAGTTTGGGAAAGATTTTCACGTCCCTTTATAATGGCCATTTGCTTATTTAAAACTTCTAATTTTTCTCTTTTTACCATTTCTGTTTCCAGTCTTTCATTGAGATCCTGGCTGCTTATGTGATAAACCTGCTTTCATTTTAATTCTATCTTCTTAAACCCCTGTGATTTTTCACATATATACTTTTGCTAAAGAGGAACACTGAAAATCAAGGGAAAACTCTTTGTGCTATAATCCAACATAAATGAGATCTTCCAGGGAAATGTTAGAGGTCAGCTATTACAATGTGGTATGCAAAGCAGCGTATTATTTCCCAGCCTCGATTTCAGAAGTGACTGAATTATTTTGATTAGTTTTCGCTAGTAAAGCACAGTCTTGAAATGTCATGTTAAAAGTCTTGACATAAACTGGAGAAAAAAGAAAAAGACCTGTAAACTAGAATCTGTAAGTACAAGCTGGTATGTTAGGCAATCTTTATTTTGAAACATTTTGCATTGTTATTCAAATATGAATCAATTTTTGGATGTAAGTCCTTTTCTGGTGTCTTTGAGTTCTTTTTTCCCCTTTTATTTGAAGCACTGTTGCATATTTATTTTTTCCTATGCCTAGGGAAATAAAAATAATTTTGCTCTCTGTTTCAAATAAAGGAATCAGAATCCTGTAATGTGCACACGATGATGTAAGGATACTTGACTTGGTGAAGAAATTTTTTCAGAAGTAATTTTTCAAAAAAACTATAGTGAATGTAGTGGCAGCAGTTAGTAGGCAATATTAATGTACTTCAGATTTACCATACTATTAAGGAAAATATTGCAAGAACCTGAATGGCTGTGTGTTTTCTTGATTCAGATTGTACCTGAGATTCTTTCACCCCTTTGCTATCTGCTAATGGATGAAGCTGGATACCAAATCAGAGATTGACTACTTACAGCTTTTCAGTAGGAAAAGAAATGTCTTTGCTCAATCCCTTTCTCATTTTCCAAATAGGAGAAAGGAAATGCAAAAACATCAATATGTGAAACTGTAACTTCTTACCGTTTTTTTTTTCCTGTGCTACAGTTCTAGGTAACCGGAGGGTACCTTGAATCCGAGTTTTATTTTAATTCCTGTCCCCTGCCACCACCAACCCCCTCCAAAAAAACCCCTCTCAAACAAACAACCAAAAAACAAAACAAACACACCAACCAAAACAAACCCCAAAGCCCCATCAAAAAACCCAAACTATATCTATACCTGTATCTGTCTACCTATATCTTTCAAACCCTTACAGGATATTGAAGTTATCAGAGGAGAACTGATACCATGTACATGACCATGTACTTTTACAAAGTACAGGGGTGTCTAAAATTAAGGAACTCTACTAATTAAAGGTGATTTACAGACATGCAGCTAATACTGTAGTTTTGAAGACTAGCATATACTTCAAGCTTCTATCTCCCAAAAATGTTGTTCTGTTGCGTCTGTAGTTCTTAATGAAACTTTTCTTTTTGGTTATAAACTTTCATACTCTGCAGAAGGTGGTATGTTCACGACCTTGTTTATTGCTGTTATTTGTGTAAATATTTGGTGATCTACAACCATCAGAATTAATGAATTATATTGTAAAATAAGGATCTGTTTCTTACTGTAACTAACTGCAAACTCTTAAACTAGTTTTTTTTTTTAATATTCTTTGATTTAGCCTCCAATTCATTTGTCAGCTTTATTTCTTCTGTTCCCTCCCTGAAATTTTCAGCTGAGTAGTCCTCTACTGTGTATGTCTTCTGTTTGTTTAGTCCACATTGGGCACAAGCAATAAGTGACAATTTGTGCCTTTGTAATCCAGGACTGGATTTGAGAGCTGGATTGCCACCTTCCTGTCAGTGCTGATTCTTACCTGAGGCTTGTCCTCATCTTCATAGCTTCTTAAGTTACTGTCCTGAATCCAGAAATGCTACCTTCTGCTAATGGTAACATCCTGGCAAATCCAGAAGTCCCTAAAAGTGCTATGATTTAAAAGGCTATAATCCTTATCTGTCATCTGTGTATTTCTGTCATTAAATCATGCAGGTGTATAACATTTTCAGTCCCATGCCACTCAACCTGAGCATACGGAAACAAAACTTTTTGTAACCTTTCAGAATTTCTTGAAAACAAGAAATACTACCCAGGTTGAAATTTATAGGAAGCAAAGAAAGTAATTCCACTTGGAACGCTGTTGCGGTGCCTGCTCAAGGTACCTTCTCAAGCCAGCGTGGCTACCTCTGGCACCATGGCAGCTTTCAGCACAGCCAGCAAGGCACGCAGGCTGGACCGACCCAGGAAGTCCTTATCTGGAGCAGCACCAGAGGACACAGGTGAAAGGAGGCGATGAAGGCAAGGAAGGAAGGGAGGACTCTGTGGAGTGATCACAAGAGTTTGCTCATGTCTCTTCTCACACCTCCCCAGCTCTCATGACCTGCTCCAGCACAGCCCCGAATGCCGGCTGACAGCAGTTTTTTATGGGGGGGTGGAGAAAGGGGAAGGGGCAAGGAATCAGCCAACCAGGGGTGATTCAGGCGTGGCTCCAGGGATAACAGGCAACCTCGAGAACCAACCCAGTAGGGGAAGGAGGGACCTCCTCTGGTCCTGACCTATCACTCCATGCCCTCCTTAGAACTTTCTAGCTCAGGGAAGAGGCTCCGAAATGGCAGGCAGGCTCCCAAGGACGGGGAGTAGGGGATTGACAGGTAACCGAAGGAAGGGGAATTCCAGGGTACAACCAAGTGGAAGTGGGAATAGGGGTACAAGGAACAAACCATTCCACATAATAAACTTACACGAAATAAATCAACAAAACAACACCACAACAGAACTCCAAATTATGGTTTAAGGGGCATAAAAGTAAAGCATTGTTTTCCATCTAAAGTAGGGATTGGGACCTCCTTGACCATCCAGAAATGGACTATATTAAGAGGTATAATCATTTGAACCATGGGTACCATAAATAGGTAGGGGTTCCTAAGGAGCTGCGCAATCCCACACATTCTGATGAGCAGTGGTCTTTGCCTGTTGAGGCTGTTAAAAATGAGATAAGGTGCAAAAAGAGTGGTCAGAAGGTGAGACAGGTGTCAATACAGCATTGACTGTTAATGCAAGGCCTGAAAGAGAGCTTTAGGTTCAGACTGCTTGGAGACGAATCAAAGCTGAATCTGATTAACTGAATCCCAGTTCAAATTTCCCTGACTAAAAGGAAGAGTATGACTTGGGGCTAACCCTACTGAAAGTGTTTGTTAAGTCTACAATATATGTGCATATGAGATAATTACTTGATGAGTTGTCATTTAATTTACCAATTTCTGCAAACAAAGCTGCTAAAACCTTGACAAGGCACAACAACAACAACAACAAAAGCCCAAAAATCCTCCACCAAAAAAGCACAACCCTTAAGTCAGTAGAAATTAGTCAACAGGAATTAATGAAGAGAGAAAATGTTAAATGATGGTGAGGAAATATCTGACATACTGACTTTTTACATTTTCCTTCCTTGTCATATTTTTCCTCTTATATTTTCTTCATGCTGCTCTGTCACTAACTTGCACTAGAATGCTGGCAGTGTGGTGTCACTAACTTTCTAGATCCATTCTCACTCTAAGGTCCTTCTCTTTATTCCTATTGTTCCAGGGAATTTAAAAACTACCAGAAAAAAAGAAGAAGAAAAAAACCAAATCTAGCTGTTTCACTTGTGATGGCATTAGCTGTTAAGAAAATAGAATGGGAGGAAACCCCTTAAGTATGTGTTACTCTTGAGCAGAGTGAAAAGGCATGTTTGAAGATATAATGTGAAATAATATTCTAGTTCTTCTAAATAAGCATAATTACTAGAACAATTATCTACATTTCCCTCAAAAGCCTCAGTGAGAATTCTATAAAAGTATTTGGAGTTTTAGGGGTTTTTTTTCATTTTTGGATGATAGATCTAAACACGTACTCTTAGAAAAAAGCAAACACCATTGTGGGAAAAGAAGTTGCATAGCTAAAAATCTGAGTGTTTTGGGGTTCACAAAATCACTTCTATAAATTCAAAGACAAAATGTGTATTTTTGTTGTCTTTACAGTAATGGAAAGTTCTCTGCAGGTTTAAAAAAAATATAAGTGACTTGTTTGCCCTTAGTTATTGCAGCTTTAAGTGCACTAGTGGTACTAGTGGTCAGTCTTATGCCTGAGAACACTGGGAAAACAATGCAGGTTGCAAGCATTCCACAATTCTCCAATTCTATGCCTCCGTGAGTCTTTGAGTCTAGGATTCTATGATGCTATTACTCTATAACTTTATGATTCCATTACTCTATAATTCTCTTACTATGTGCCTCTATTAGTCTGTGACAATGTGACTCCCTGATTCTGTGGTTTAATTATTCAATTATTTTGCCATTCTCTGATATTGTTCTGTTATTCTGTGATCCTGTGATTCTGAGTCCACGATTCCATGACTCTGAGATACTGCAATTCTATGATTCCCTCATTGTATTATTTAATTATTCAGTCATTCTATGATTCTGTAATTGTATGGGGTTTTTGGGTCTGTGATGCATTGATTCCATGACTCTATGACTCTGTGATGCTATGATTTATTCTTGAATTACTCTGTTTATTTAGGTTTGTGTGCTTTTACGATGAAGTTTTTCTATGGTTTCCTCATTCTTTGATTCCATTACTCTTTGATGTAATGACTCTGTGACTACACAATTCCGTGATCCTATGACTATGATTTCATGGTTCTGTGGTTGTCTGAATGTATGATGCATGATTGCATGATTTTTGACACCATGATTCTGTGATTCCATGAAGCTGTGATGCACTGATTCCACAATTCTATGAATCAATGACTCTGTGATTCCATGACTCTGTAATGTATTGATTCTATGACTCTGTGACTCTATATTTTGCAATGAATCTGTGACTCTGTAACCCTATAATTCCCTGAGTCTATGCTTCCTTGCATCCATGGTTCTCTATATCTATGATGCGCTATTTCCATGTTTTTATGACTCAACAATTCCCTGATTCTATATTGGATTATTTTCTGATTTTATGGTTGTATGATTCCATTACTCTGCAATGAAATTGTAATCATCCCACAATTCTTTAATTCCATTACTCTGTGATACAATGATTCTTTGATGTCTTGACTTAATGATGGAAATATTCCATAATTCTGCGATTACATGAGTATGTAGCTCAGTGACTCCATGATTTTATGAGTATTTTCCTAAGTGATTCCGCAATCCTTTGATACCATGATTCTATGATTGCCTGATTTTATGGTTTCATGTGTCTGTGATTCTGTGAGTCTAATTATTTCCTGAGCCTATGATTCCAAGATTCTCCAATTCTATCATTCCTTAACTGATTCTGTGCATTTCCAGCACTTTGTTTGCGTAATAAATCTTGCTCTTTTTAAAATCAAAGTGTGTTTTTTTCACCAGGTTTTTCATTCACAACATTAAAAGTTTTCCTAAAAAGAGAAATGTCATTAGAAAGAATGTACTTTTTTCTTTTTTTTTCTTTTTTTTTTTTTTTCAGATGAAATCTGCTTCTGAGCTGCTGCTGACCCTGAGCAACTCTTAAAAATGAACAAAGCTGATGTAACTCTCTGTAACCTGCAGGGAAAATTTAAGTTCAAGCAAAGTTGAGACATAGTGTTAGCTCACTTTGATGGCTACATCCTGAAAGGTGATATCCAGTTTTGAAAAATTTATATGCCACTTTCATGTTGCAATACTGGGAAGATAGGGGTTACAGAGGGATAACGAAAACACATTTTCTTCAGTGTCTGGCAGTTTGTTCCAGGGGTTGGGAGTCAGGGTGTGAGCACAGTGGACGTTTAACATGAGTGTGAAGAATCCATGGTCAGAAAAGAGAGTCCAAAGTGTCTTAATGGAAACATTTTCACTCTGTGGGGAGCCCAGAGGTAGAGGAGTAAAGGTGATGTGTGAAAAACGTCCTTGTAAAATTCAGTTCTGTAAGTGGAGGGAGCAGGAACTAAGAAGGCTAAGAACTAAAAAGAAAGATGATTTTTAACTTGTTCCCATTTTTAACATAAAAATGATCTCCTAAAGCACATGGTTTGCCTGGGTAGAGTCCTAAAGGATCAGATAAAGCTGTGTAGAATGGACTCCTGTGAATCAGAAAAGGACACGAGAGCACATTAAAAATGCAACGTCTTTTGAAACAAATAGTGACAGATTCCTTGTTGGTGAATTACATTCAGTTACCTTAAAGGACGTCAACCAAGCAGGAGATACTGAAATGTTGCAAACCTTAATTTGAGGGCTTAAAAAAACCAAGAAAAAAAAAGAAAAAAGAAAAAAATATCCATCTCATATAGATGAATGTAGAATGTAGATGACCTTCAGACCTTTGTAAAAGTTGATCTGAGGGTATCATGATCAGTTATGTAGCATGCACACATATATTTTTAACAAAAAAAGGTACACACTCTTGCAAGAGAATGAGGAATGAGGATAACACTAAAATGTATAAATGTGGGTGTTAAATATCTGTAAGTGACTAGACTGAAAACTTCATGTCCATTATTTGAAAAATATCACAGTTATAGATTTTTTTATTATACAGTTGAAATATATTCTTTCTTTGATAATTTTCACTTTTCAGATGGATCATGGAAGATGTCATCATGCTGGTCATGTAAGGAACCTGTGTGCTGGTCACACAGGAATCCTCGGTGCTTTTTTGTTCCCAGAAACCATATTTTCTTGTTGAAATGTGTGATATCTAAGAAGTCCATAGATATTTGACATGTTACACTGAATTCTAGAGTGTATTAGTGTTCTAAAGCAAATTCAAGGTGTTTAAGGTTACGTTTTACACCATCTCATGCCATCATAACAGTGTTCCAATCTGATGTCCTTGGTGTTACGTCCCCTATAAGTGGTTATCTGAATCTGATTTTAAACCTTAGCTCTGCTCTGCTGACTTCTCTCTTGATTGTTCCTTTGAAGTTTTTCTTTCATAATTTCATGTATTTTACTGTACTTTCTTTTTCCAATATGGAATGTTTTTCTCCCTGTTTATCAGGTTGCTCTCGTGCACATTTAAATTCTGTTTGAAAAGCTGCTTGGGGACAAGAAAAAAATAAAATTAATTACAAGAAATTTAACAAGTTTCACCAATCTCTCCTTTACTGTCCAAAAAGTGGGAGGAAAGCAGTAAGTCCAACAATGCCATTATAAAAATTGGTTTAAGAGCCAGTTTCAGTATCCATTGACTTTAGGAGAAATGGAAGAGGAAACTCAGTCCCTGTTTACTGCTTCCTGCTGAGTTCCATCAGCTCTTCAGGCACTAACAACATTAGGTCAGTGACAACATTTCTGTGAGATGTGTTTTGACACATAGAGGAAAAAAAGAACCTCTTCATAATGTCAGAGAGTCACAGCTAGTAAAAACCAATTTTACCCATTAATAACATTGAAGAAGTGAAGATAAATGAGGTGTAATGCATAGGTTTGAAGCATAAAAAATTGTTGTAATTCTCACATTTAATTAAAATTTATTTGCATTCATTTCTCTTTAGATACCTGACAAGACACTGTTTCATTTTCCTAACACTTGCTACAATAGTTAGCTTTTTATTTCCTGCAATAATTTCATCACTGCACTTCAAAAGCGCATCTATTCCTTTCGGACCCAAGACAAATGTGTTTGTTGACTTTCAAGCTGTTAAAATTAGCCACAGCAGTGGATTAATATTCATTTGGAGCTGTGACTCCTTTCATCTATCTGAGTCTAGGCAGGCACAGTCTAATGTATCGTCTGATTTTTATGTAAATAAATATGCCTCCTGACTGCAGAGTTTGACGGCAGCTGCAGCCCTTCTTGAACTTTATGGAGTTCTCCTAATGCAGCAGCATCCTTCCCCCCATGTCCTATGACTGCATAAATAGCCCTTCTTACAATATTTACCAGGAGCTTTGTTCAGCACAGGCTGGGTTCAATTCTCCAGCACTTTCACATCACATCTCAGAGAGGCCCCTAAAATACTTCAAAAGCTCTGGTTTGCTAAAAGGTTGTGGGTTTTTTTTTTCCTCCTTACATTTTCCTATCTCTGATGCTGGCATCTAAGTCTTTCAAAAAGCAGGGGTTTTTTTTGCTGTTTTATCCTGTGCGTCTCTAGTTGTGTAATTTTCCTGCCATTTACCTTTCCTTCATAGCTCTGCCACTTTCATCCTTCATACATAAATAAGAAGGAATTGGTTGGAAACGACTATTACCGAGACTTTTCCCTGAACATATGGTGATGGAATTAATGTAAAATAACATTAATTTCAAAATTTTGAGATCCACTGGGAATATGAAAGTTTTTTCCTGTACAATTGCTGCAACAAACGACCTCACAAAGAATGGGAAATTGCATTGGGTCCTCCTTTTAGTGTTACTCTTTTCTCAGGACCTAGGACGTTATTTTAAATGCTGGTGTAGCTTTATTCGGTAAGGAAGTTCCTTAGAATTCGTGTGTTCAAAATGTGTATTTTAAAGACATCTTCTCCGTGTATTAACTTGAACAGAAATATCCCTTCATAATGTTGCTCCTTACATTTTTCTGAAACTGATAATGCTTTCCTGATATTTGCTCAGAAATGTTGTTATTGTCTAATCTTCCACTCTGATGGTGGTTTAAAGATTGAAAAACGTAGGAATTCTTTTAAACACTGGAGAGCTTGTTTAGGGAAGTGCAGTTTTATGTCAGCCCTTAAAATTTTTCCCCTGCACTTCTATGATCGCTACTGGTTACAAAATGAATTTATGCAAATAACATCTGTCTTTATTGTGACATATTTAGGTTTCTTCCTTCCAAGATTTGTTAATCTGTACCATTCAGTATTCCACACATTGAATTCAGTGATAAATTCCCAAATTTGGTACCTGTCTAGGTTCAAACCCTGGCCAGCCCCCATCTTCAGGCAGCTGCTCACTCTGCCCCACCAGAGGGATTGAGGAGAGAATTTGGAGGGTAAAAGCTGGAGTATTCATGGATTGAGACAAGGACACTCTAATAGGGAAAGCAAAAGCCTGTGCACTACCAATAAAACCCCAAACAATCAGTTCCCTGTTTCCCATGGACAAGCAAGTGTTCAGCACCTGCAGCAGAGCAGGGTCACATCCTGCAGAGCAATGACTTGGAAAACAAATACCATCATTCCAAACGCCCCCTTGCTCCTTCTGCCCCCGGTTTCCATACTGAGCATGCTGTCACATGGTCTGGAACATCCCTTGGGTCAGTTTGGATCACCTGTCCTGCCTATGTCCCCTCCAAACCTTCCACACACCCCCAGCCCCTCCCCAGCATGACAGTGTTGCCAATAATAAAACCTTTTAATAATTTCAGTTAATGGCTTTAATTATTGCTTATATTATTTGTTTTAATGAATCATAACCAATATATATTTATTTATACTAATTATGAGTTGTGTGTTATTCTTAAATTACTCTTAGCCAGCATTTATCAAAGTTGTCATGAGCTACTTTTCTAGGAGCTTGGGAAAATTACTGAAACTTTAAGTTTTGATAAAATAACTCTGATATGTTTCAGTGAACAAAGCCTGGGAGGGAGAGAGAGAGAGAGAGGGAGAGAGAGAGAGAGAGAGAGAGGGGTGTATTGTTGAGCTCGGACATCTGGAATGAAGAATTTATGGGCCACAAGGGCATTTTGCAGAAAATAGAAGGTAAAGAAGTCAGTATATGCATTGGAAAACCCCAACCAGAGGAAAAAAAATGCTAAAAAGACTAAAAAATATAGACTGATTAGCAAGAGAAGTGAGAAATCAATAACCGAATGAAGAGAGAGTATTGATTAATGAGAGAGGATTATGTAATTTAGAACCACCAAACATTAGTTTATTTGTTCGAGAAAAATGTATAAATAAATGACAGAGTTTTGTGTATGCATCTGTGTGGAGGCCAGAATTTTCTCAGCCACACACACAGACCCTAGCCAGGAGTAAAGTAATTCCTGATTTGCTGACACTAAAAAGGCAATGTCGAATGGATTTAACTCCCTGATTTTGGAAGATTTGGTAACAGCAGATCAAGGAGCAGAAAAAGCCTTGTCTCTTTTCAATCCCTGCTCAGCAATAGCAAAAACATTTCTAAATTAGCAGCTCTGTGGTCATCACAAATCCGAAACAGAACTCCATAACAGCCACCAGGAAGAAAGTTAACTTCATCCCAGGCAAAACCAGCACAGTTCCTAATCCAGTGTTTAATTTTGGTCCGTTCTACAGGCAAAATCTGTAGATTTTACTACCAGATTTGCAGCAAGCTATTAGAAGTAGATTTTCTACTAACTATCATGGAGATATGGGGAAAACTGATTATTGTTTCAAAGCATCCTGGTAGAGAAGAAAAATTATTCTTACTGTAGTAGTAGTAGTAGTAGTAGTAGTAGTAGTAGTAGTAATAGTAACTACTACTACTATTACTAAATTTTTCATTATAGGTCTATGAGCTGTTTACAAAAATCAATATCTTTCAAACTTTCCCAAACATAAGTGGGGCTTGGTAGTAACAATATCATGACGTTTGTGCCAGACGAAGTACCACGCTGATACCTCCAAAAATCTGAAAAAACCTTGGATAGGTCCTAGTCAATATGATTTTTTAAATAATTGCTGGACAGTGGGTGGGGGGAAAATATCATACTGCTTTAGACTGTTTTGTGTATACAGATTATTTTGTAGCATAATTGGACTTCAGTGCATCAAGTTCAATGCTCTCCAATGAGTATAATTTCTACAGAAAGACTAAACTCCTAATTTTGCAACTGACAGCACAGCTGAGTTGTTTATAATAGATCTGAAAAAAACCAAAATATGAAGGACTAGTAAGCAACAGACAAAATCAAAGAGTAGTAAAGGCTGGCAGCAGGAAAAGCAAGGAACGGAATGAGCTATGCAACAAGAGAGAAATTATATATTTAAGAGGCAACTTCTTACGCACCCCCTCAAATGCATGTGCTTTTCAGTGTTTTGGCATCTGTGCTTGCCCAGAGATAGTCTTTTCACCTTTAGTTAGTTTAGTACCTCCTGTATTTCTACACTATCAAAATCTGTGGTGTGGAAACCACTTTTTTTGTCTCACTTGAAAGGCTTTAATTGGATCTGTCTCAATTATTTGTAGAAGAAATGGTGAACTATGGGGAGGAGAAAGAATATATTCCTTCCACCTCCATCACATCCAGTGGAATTTTGATTTGGAACAATTCTGGGAGAGTATTCACTGCAGAGAAAGAGAGTAGATAACAATTTTTCAGTTCCCTTCCCAAATACAGTAGGAAAATGCTTCACCTTCACCAGAGTTTTGAGTCCTGATTCAAGGAGCAGAGGGATCAATCTCAATTATCTTCCTGTCATTAGGCTATTGAAACCGTAACTCTTGCTCCAAGGATTCTGCAGAGGACCAGACTGCGAGTTGTTGCCCTGGTTTTTCTGAGATTTTTTAAAGCCTTCTACTTGCTTGTAAGATGGAGTCAGTTCTTTAGCTACTGTTGCGATATTAAGGGTCAGTCTTTCACTTTCTCACGCTTTGGAACATAAACAACCTTTCTTGTTTTTGTTCACTGTCCTTTGCTTACATATTTCCAGCCTGAAAACAATGTTGGTTGACAGCCCTTAATATCGCAACAGTAGCTAAAGAACTGACTCCATCTTACAAGCAAGTAGAAGGCTTTAAAAAATCTCAGAAAAACCAGGGCAACAGTGAGTCTCTGCCATAACAGTCTAAGACTGGGGATGGAATAATAATAAAACCAACCAACCGACCAAGCAACCAAACAAAACCCCTGCAAAACCTGGTAAAGTTTCTAATTCAATAGCAAAGGGCAAAAAGGGACCAGAGGGAGTCGGAGCTTGTGAGATGGATTTTAACACCTTCCCCTGGGAAAGGGCATTTCAAGTTTTAGTTTCAAGGAGTGATTATGTGCTTGACTTGGTCTTTAATGTCAGACATGTAATGCAGAGCTAGCTCTTGAGAAAAGGAAATGAATACACTTGGTTCTTTAGGTATCCAGCCATCCTCCTCCTCCTTAAAAAGAATTCTGGGATGTAAGCCTGAAAAGAAGCACAGGTTTCCCTGCAGTGGTTTTTAGAAAATGCTTAAAAATCTCAAATGCAGAAAATAAAATCTGTTTCTGCACATGACTGAGGCACCAGCCACATTAACATGTCACCATCACTATTATCCCAAAACATCCAAGACTTGCACATGAAATGTGCAATGACCTGAAGTCCATTTCAAACACTGAAATTCTTTATTTCCTCAAAGCACAATGTTCTCCTAAATTCAGCAATTTCATCAGAAAAGTGAAAATTAATCAGTGATATCTATTTCATCACTTATTGTTGGTGAGATGTTTAGGTCAAGGCTGAGACAGGCCAAACTTGGTTTTCATTTATACAGTGATCACTTCTGACATCCCCTCGATGCACAGGAGCCTTGAACTGGAGTTCCATGAGCACCTCGTTTGCTACCGCAGCATTAGAAAGGGGCTTTATTGTCAGGTGAGTGGCCAAAAAAATAAAAATGTGTTGCTGTTCTCTGTGGTGCACTTGCTCATGAAGTTTTCTTCCAAAATAAATGCTAAAAAGAAAAGTGAAAGTATAACAAGGTGTTTAAATTCCTTCCTGCTATTCATGCAGAACAGTGAAATTAAAGAGAAGGTATGTGTGTTTCTCTCTCTCTCTATATAGTTACTTTAGGAACAGAATCAGAAGTGAAGTTGGTCTCTAAGAACCCTCAAGAGGTCAGCACAAAAAACACATAAAGAAAAATAAAATAGAAAACACAATGAGACTATCCAGAAGGGGTGGGGGGAGAAAGTGCTAAGATTTGGGAAGAAGTAAATAAAATGGCAGAGACTGAGAAAAACATTAGAACAAAAGTCACCACAGAAACATTAAAAATAAAGTGAAGAACACGAAGGCTATCTCTGCATAGGGATCAGAAAATATCATAAGCTAGTCACAAACACACAGAATACAGACAGACAGGAGGCGAAAAGCACAGAAAATGACAGCCCAATATACAGAGGAGAAAGATCAAAAGAGATTAAAAGAAAAAATGGTTTGCTGAAGATAAGGATGCAGCAACCTGACCCAAGTAAAAAATGACAAAAATACAGAGATAAGGAAAAGTCAGCTCAGAAAAAAAGTAAGAAATGTAGTGCTGGCGATCACTTACAAACAAGTAATCAGTGCAAAAGGAGGTTTTAATGAAAAAAAAAAAAAAACAACCAAAAAAACCAACAAAAAGAAATTGCAGTAAATGAAAAGACAAAATAGTCTGTCCAAACTGTCTGCCTAGGCTTCAGAAAAAACTTCAAAATTTAGATCTAAAGATGCCCCTGTGTGAGGTAAGAAGTATCTCATTGTAATTTATCCTCAAGGAGCTTTAGATGCCTGTGATACCTATTTCCTCTATACCTCAATGAGGATGACACCAAAGTCAAGAGACAGAGGCTAAAAAAAAAGATTGTGAGAGTCTGTTAATCTGGCTAGTTCTATATAAAACCACTAAAAAGAACATAAGTGTGAAATCTTGGTACCAAATTTTTCCACAGTTACCTCTCCAACTTGCCTTTTTTGTGGTAGCAACTTTAGAATTTGCAGCAGGAAAACCCTTCCAGAGTTATGGTCCATCCAAGTGCAAACTGAGGGGCCCTTAGCCAAGGGTCTTGGTTTCTTTTCAATGGAAAAAAAATTGTCTAGAAAAACAGAAATCTCCTGCTTTCAATGCCTCCATCCACATAGTTCTGGCAAAACCCTGTGTCCCTGTGTTCCCAGATGAGAACTCTCACATGCAGCAGCCTGTGGCCAGTGGGGTCAAACTTACCCTGACTTTTCATCTCTCAAATTATTTCTGTGAGAAGGATGTTATCTCTGAAAAGGATGCTGCAAGATCTCTAATTCTGCTGGCTCCAAAGAAGGTTCAGCATAGAGGGTCCTTAAGGTGATGG
This sequence comes from Prinia subflava, assembly GCF_021018805.1. Classification (NCBI taxonomy): domain Eukaryota; kingdom Metazoa; phylum Chordata; class Aves; order Passeriformes; family Cisticolidae; genus Prinia; species Prinia subflava. The sequence goes on along the minus strand of NC_086283.1, from coordinate 28,872,413 downwards.
TAGTGGCTTTCGTTGAAGTGCCAGGCTGTGTGTGCTTGCTGCTTTAGAAAACAGTTTATACATTTTTGTACACATTTTGCATTTTTATTTTTTCTGTTTTATGCCAAAGGATTGCTTGTTCAACACCTTATATCTTAATATTGTAATTAGAATGGAGAGTCACAAAATTGAAATGAAACAGGATTCATTTCAATTGTCTTGGATTTCTTATTCATCAAAGAAATAGATGTCAATGAAACCATAGATTTTTCTTTAAGTTTTATTTCTAAGTTAATTTATAGTATCTAGTATTTATAACTGTCATACTTCTTCACTTGGTAACAATTTAATATAAGAAACCTTCCAGTCTGATAAGAAAAAAAAAAAGGAAAAAAAGAAAAATAGAAAAAAGTAATGGATTTTATTGCAGATTTATAAGGTAAACAATCTCTATATTTTGTGAACATGGTTCTGTCTCTCTTTTTTTTATAAATATCATAGAGATGCTGCTTTATAGTTCCAGGACTGAATTATCTTGTATTCAGAAATAAGCTTCTAAGAGTCTTAAATGTTGCAGAAATATTTTTTAAATACTTCATTTTTATTCTGATATTTTCCCGTCTTGAAGTTTAGGGGGTAAATTGTGCCTCAACTTCATGGCTGTCTGGACAGAACCGATCTCTCATGAAAGGTAACAGAAGTCTTTTTTTTGGCTTTACTTGAGGCTCATAGAATCATAAAATGAAAAACTGTTGCTGAAAGAGACTGCAAAAATGTATAAATTCAGGGTTGTCTAATCACAGTGACAAAAAATAGGTTACCTCAACCTAAAGCATCTGGTGCTGGGCTCTGCCTTCCTCTTGCACTTCTCCCTTTGACTACAGATTATCCTGGATATGTAAATGCTTGGCAAAAGATAATATTTACAGCTTTCTAAAGCTTTGCAACTGTGACATACTTTTAAATTAAACAGTAACAACTGTAGCCTGTGGCATTTTCTGAGATTAATGAGTGGCTGGAAAACATTGTGGCCTAAAGCAAATTAGCCTATCATTAATTAATCATAAAAACCCCTTGCTCTTGGCTTTGTTTATAATCTGTTTGGACTCAGAATCAAATGAAAAGAATTCATTTTCTTTTCTGTAGTGCTGTCTCTTCTACACAAGCTTCTGGGAGTTTCAATTAACTCTCTCACTTAATATTGTTGTAATGCACTGTGAACTTCCTGGGCTTTGTACATGGTGAACTTTTTTCAGCAAACAGAACTCCTCTGAATTCTTTTTCCACTGTAAGAGGTGTTTTCTCACTGAGACAGAGTTTTCCTGGAATCCAGAGAAAAGCAGAGTTATTTTTCTGGGGTTTTTTTTCCTCTACCTCACTGTCTTCATGAAAGTTGTTTTCCCCAGTATTTTCTACGCCTGTGCATATTTCAAAAACATTGCAAGGTTTTCTTGACCTTGTTAAACTGTTTGATGGGTTTCCAAATAAAACCAGATTAATTTGCCCTTGCCTCTGTTGGCCAGGGAATCGGCCAGAGTCAAGACAGCACTCAATATGAGTTAAAAATCTTGCTCGTTTATTCAGCTATTTGGCTTACATTTATACTGTGCTAAGCGTATCATGCACCTGACTCTGAACATCATTGGTTAAACTGTAGTGTTCACACGTCCTTGCAGTATATATAATTGGTTCAGAAGCTCTGTCCACGAGGCTAAAGGCTGCAAATCTTCTCCAACTTAGGGTCCATGCATCCTGTCTAGTGTCCTGTTACAGCTATTGCTCCAAACTTTTCTTCCTCCTTATCCCATCTAAGGAATGGTTCAAGGACGTTTCAGCGTCTACTCACCCCTTAGGCTAAGAGCAGGATTGTGCACATGTCCTTGCTTTTCCAGCCATACATCCACATGCCTCCAAAATTTATGATGATTTTAGGAAAAGTCTGAAAAGTTAATCTGAAAAGATTAGAAACAAAAATGAACACTATTGGTCCAACATAGGCTGTAAGTTTTTTTCCATTTCTGATTTTATCTCAGTCTTAGGCTGTTTATAAGAAAAAACCACACTGAAATATCTCAGAAGTGTATCAGTGAAACCTGGCTGCAGCTGTCCTGGGCTAAAAGAACCCAGACAGAGAAAATAACACCACAGAACAGCCCAGTTTGGAAAGAATCTTGGAAGATCACCTGATCCAGCATTTCACAAGAAAGGCAGCCCAGGCAGGATTTTCTAGCACCTTTTCCAATGTCGTCTTTAAAACTTCCAACAACAGGGACTTCATTATGTGATTTTTGTCTTTTGGAGGCTCCAAGATTTATGATCCTACTCCAAAAGACATATTTCTAACTTTTCAAAATGACCATTTGGCACTATGCAGATACTCTATCAGCATGTGAACATACTTACAGCTTTCGTACAAAAAGAAAAAAAAAATTCAGAGCACAAAATTAGAAGATGTAAATGGCCAAGGAAAAATGCAGAGAAATAAGAAATCTGATGTTCGTGGAGAAACAGCAAATGAATTCTCAAAGAAAACAGTGAAGTGAGGTAAGTCAGGTTCCAAAGCAAGTTAAGTAAGAACAAATCAGGTTTTTGGTGATGGTGATGATATTATTATTATTGGTCAGTAGTTTGACCCACAACTCTTAATTTCCTGTATTCAGGGGATCAGATTGTCCCCAGGCTGGAAATGAAGGATGAGTATGAGACAGTGTTGATGAAACAGAATCTTCTTCCAGAAAACCCCAAAGCCAAATACTTAAGAAAAATACAGGTGGAAAAAAAAAAGAAAAATAGCTCTCACGGGATGGTTTATCTGTACAACAATGAACCTTTCAAGCCAGCAGCCACCAGCAGTGTCATAATGCTTTTTTGTATGATAACTGCTGCAGTTAAAGGTGAGGGAGTTAATTTTTTCATAATAAATGTGTCCTTTCTATTTATCCCTTGCATGCCTTCCCATTCATCTGCAGAAAAACAATTGATTTGCTTCACTTAGGAAAGTACTCCTCCTCATCATCATTTTCTCTTTATCTTCAGAACCCTAGTGAGGCTTCTTATTGAAACAGTGTGATCACTCACAGCGCATAAAGCAAAATATTTTCTCAAGGCTTTGAAGGAATACATACCCTGAAATCACCAATTTAACAACAACAGAGACATGCATGATAAAAATTGTAAAGGGACCTCTTTACTTGTAATAATAGGCAGACTAGGACTCTTCAGTTTAAAAAATAAATGAATAAGAGGTCTGGTAGACTTATATGAAAACATGGAAAAGACATTACTTGTTCACTCTTTCCTCTGATAGAAGACTTAAAGGGCATCAGAGCTATCAGCAGGCAGCTTCAAACACATAATTTTTATCTAGTTTAATCAGCAATACTTGTTGCAGTACATTACGAACAGCAGTGGCCTAGTTGTGTTCAAGGTTAGAATAGGAGAATTAAAAGATAAAAATTCTGTGAAAGAATATTAAATACATTTTCTCAGTGTCAGGAAGACCCCCAGGATACAAATTCTGAGGGAGAGGAGGGCTTAGGCAAAAAGAAATGCTGTGGTACATTAGATTTATTTTATTATTTAATATTTATTATTCAAGTCATTTGCCTGTGCTCACTTGGAACGGGGAGAGTGAGTTTGGCCTGAGGTTTGTCCTGCTTCACTGCTGTGTTCTTATTCTCCTAGTTAGGTCTTTGCTGCTCTGTCTTTAGTTGTAGAAGACTGCTGTTTGTATTATCACAGGGTTATTTCCAAAACCATCTGAATAATTGAAAGTTTTACAAGGCAGGATGTGCATTTTTATTGGCAAATGTGAATATCCATGTTGTAAATATGAGCAGCATTGCTGGCCACGTGAGAAGTGTGATTCTCTGTCTATTAATGCAGATAGAAACTTGTTATACAGGCTTAAATAGGTTAGTAAAAAGAGAGAGATACAGTGAAGGCCAAAATCAAAGAGCCACTTAAAATTTATATATCAAAAGTGCTTCCAGAGGGGAATTGCTCCTTTTGGAAGGCCTTTTTTTCCCCCAAATTTAAGATTCAAGCGTATTATGTTCATCTAATGTGAGGTAAAATGACATTTCTGGCTATAATCATCTAAAAAAATCAACTGATCAAAGAATCAGTCTGTATAATATATGAACATTGGGCCTCATTTATTAAATTATCATAGAGAATTTTGCTAAGCACAAGTGAGACCAACCTGTACCACTTCATGCTGCAGAGATTCCATTTCTTTCCTTAAAGTATCCAAATCTTCATGGTCCATTTATCAGCCTCTCAAGAGACATCTTTCCATTCTCTCCCACATCTCTCTGGATTTTTACAATTTTGCAGCTACTCAAGGATATTTTTAAGTTTCTGTTTATAATGTGCCTACAAAGCATTTGATAATTAACAGACTGTGGCTGATGTGTAAGCAGTAAAACAGCCTAATTATCTTCTCCTTCCTAAGCATGTAACAGCTTTTAGGGATTTTTAAAGGTGTGGATTTTTTATTTGTACTAGGAACCTTTATTATAAGCACATTAGGACTGGAATTAGAAGGTATTAAGCTGCTTTTTTTTTTTTTTTTTTTTTTAAATCTCACTGTTTGCTATACCATGACTAGGAAATCTTAGTTTCTCAACACTGAAACTATCGTAATCTAAGTACTGGCCTGTGCTCTGGAGCAGGAGAGGAGTTAATCGTGAATTCACACAAAGTACCACGGGAATCCTGTGTTTTATATACTACATGCTTGTTAATCTATCTTGAGCAAAATACTTACAATTGAATGGAATTATACTTCAAAGAGAAACTTTTAATTTCCTTCTTTCCTAGAAGCAGGCTTGGAGAAATGTGACAAAAAAGCACTCCCAAGACAAATGTGAATATGCAGCTGAAGTGAATGCCCTGTGAGAGCTGTCTCTGTCCAAAGATCTTTCCTTGCCCTAATGGGATAAAGCAGAAATAACAGCAGCATGGGTTTTCTTCTGAAAGCATGTCGGTCGTTGTTTATGGAATAAGGCTTTCTGATTGCAGAATCGTAATGTACAGTAGCATTATTCATTATTTCCACCAAGACATTTGTATTGACTCTACTACAGGGAGCCTGGATGCTTTACCTCTGGCATTCCTAGGGGGCAGGGGAGGGGAAGTAATCTTACCTTGCAGTGGGTTCTAAAAAAAAATATTTCCAAAAGGAGCGATCAGAAAATGAAAATTGTTCTTCCTCTTTTCCACTGTCTGTAAACATTTCTGCCAAATGTTTACTTTCTGTCTTCACTTGTGAAATACGTTATTACTATTTTTGGGTGATGGTTGACTTTAGCAACAAAGAAATATATTCGGTAGGACAGCTTGTTGACCCAAAGGACACAAAGTTGTGTGCAAATCAGACTATACGTTTTATTTCAGTTATGGGGGTTTTCTAAGAGTGTGAAAATGTTTACCAACCAGCTATATGGATGATTGCACTTTCCTAAAGTTCTTTATGGTCACAAATTTCCTACTGATTTATTATATAAGGTTATGGACCAAGTCCTTTGATTCCTGTGACATAAACCCAGATTTAAGTACCTCATCTTTGACAGCTGGGCTCAGATGTTTAAACGGTCACAGACCACGACTTTATTGTTGCTATGACAGTTTACCTCATCAGAAAATCTATCCCTTCTTTTGGTAGCCTTGGGCAAAATATGCAGCCTATGCTTGATAAAGTGATATCCATAATATTTGGAAAAAAAAAACCATGAACACATTTAATTTTTGATGTAGCTTTGTATTGTAATATGCTCTTAAATGAATGGATGACAACAATGATCGATATTATTAAGCAATTGAAAGTGAGCCTATTGGTTTGGTCCAGCTATTGCAACACCAGTGTAATGATAAAACACAAGTGACCATCAAATACTGTTTTAAAAACCTATGAAGCATATTTAAAACTGGATTTGGGAAATAAAAAATGTAAATGAAATGAATCTTGGATACTCTACTAATTATAGAATGTTTGCTAATTAGTAAAATAACTATGACTGTTGAGGGAACAGAGGAATAATTGAGATGAGGGAATATTTCAATTATTCTAAAATTAGTCTATACAGGGTCCAATTTCCTTCACTTACAACCTTCTTACAACACCTTTTTAAAAGAGGATTACCAAAATGTGAAGGTAAAAACCTGCCTAACAGGTAGCCCTGACAGGGCTGTTAGCAGCCCATATTTAATTAGAGAATTAATGTACAGACAGTTTAAGTCCCCACTTTTTCATTAATTGAGGATAAGTAGCAAAATGTCCATAGGTCTAAGCTGACAGCTACTGCAGAGCAGTATTGCTTATTGTTTTGATTAATTTTTGTGCTTTTTAGGTATTGTGCCTTTCTGGTAAAAATAATGAATCTGAATTATTTTCTGTGGTCTGATTTTGGAGTCTACTGTGTGATTTGGAAAATTTTGGTTTCACATGAGATAAAAACTTGGTGGAATGGCATGTGAAGCCTTCCATAGGAGGTCGTAAACATGGAAAATGTGTGAAAAAATTTGTACTGCAGGCAAGGCACTTCATCCAGTACTGAGCAGCGTTACAGATCCTGTACATCTTATCAGACAAGTGGGTTTTTTTAGTGAGTGCTAATAATCACTTAATACTGTGGGTACTGTGGTTCTGATACCAACAGTGTTCTTCCAGTTTCTTGATATCCCATTTATCCTTGTCTTTAGTTGGGATAACCTAAACACAAACTGGGTCACTCTGGTGATTAATTACCATGTGTACAGCTCCTGGAAAATTCCCATGTAAGGGAAGAGTGCTGCCTGTCCTTGCTTACCTATCAGCTGAAGATTCACATCATGACTACATCATGCATGTGACACTGATAATTTATTCTAATCAATCAGCCACAATTTCCAATCTGTTGTTGTGGTGGGTTAGCTCTGCTGGACGTGGGGGAAGCTTCCAGCAGCTTCTCACAGAAGTCAACCCTGTAGCCCCCTCAACAACAAAACCTAGTCACACAAACTCAGTGCAGTTATATTGGTGATTTTTTTTTTATGTAGTTTGATTACAGACACGCAGGATCTAAAAATCCCGGTGTATCAAAATTCACTGTTCTATATGAGTCAGATGCTTTCTTACAGTAATGGATTTCCTTTTTGATTTACAGCAATGTTATTTCCTTAATCAAATTGCCAATAGTTCATTGAATTTGCTGTTAAATATTATATTTCATACCCTATTTAGTCTTCAGGGTTGCAGAATTTTTTTTGGCATTATTCAGAAAGATTCAGTAAACAGCTGTAAATAATGTTACTTGCCCTGCAGTTTTTATGTTAGTAACAGCTTCCTCTTTTCTATGACATATGTGAATATTTCTCAGAAACAGAATCTATCCTTGGCAGGGAGGTAGTGGGGGAAGGAGATGGTGTTTGAGGTCCCTTCCAGCCCTAACCAGTCTGTGACTCTGTAACTCTTCCCCACCAAGATGGACTTTCTAGGCTGCTGGTAATTCCAATTTCCTATATTCTATCTCAGAGCCTTTTTGTTGTAGATTTCTAAGGAACAATTCATTAAACCCAAGGATGGGCCCAGCTGAAACCTTACAAATTGGTAATAATATATGCATTCTATATTTGGATTTAATGCTACATTTATGAGGCAGCCTATTCCAGTATGCAAGTCTTGTATATAATTCTAACTTTGATACTCAAGCAATTTAAATTTGTTGTACTCTCTCAGATGTTAAGTTATACAGAAAAATAGCAAAGCAGAGTTCAGGACATGTCTCTGCGTTTTTTAATGAGGATGATGACTTCTTTCAGCACCAAAGCTCTGGTTTTGAAATTTATTATTTCTTTTCTTTTTTTAATGAGCTTTGTAGATAAAGAAACATAAAGAATCTGGTGGAAACTGCTGCTCTTCAAAAAAACATTTGTAGTTGCATTTGAAATGGAGATTCAAGCTCTAGGCCATTTGTCTTAACACGAGTGTACGATTTTTACAAATGAAGTTTTCTAGAATTAATGCAGTTAAAATATGACTTTCTTCTAGGAAATGGAAAGAAGACAATGAATCTATGTGTGGTGTTATGAGATGAATAAATCCTTGGAAAAGGAATACAATTTCTGACTTGAATATGGATGAAAAATATCTTGCAAATGATTTGCTAAATTTATCAGGTGTTTGCATCATGTTTGCTTGATGGGCTCTGACCCTGAAGTTATACTAGGAAAGTCTTTTGCTGAAGAAAGTTGAAAATAACACCCAAACAATTCTGAAACATGTTTTATGAGCATTGTGAGATGCTCATGTTTTAGCAAAAAAGGATTAAAGTTATTTATATATATATAGATTCTGCACTGAGAAAGGGCCTTCAGAATTTTGTAAACTGAATGCAGAGTCCAGTGCAACCCAAATGGAGAGTGGCTCCAAAAGATTTTATTTTAATACCACGTTGCAACTTTATACTGTATTTTAAACAGAATATTGTGATCAGTTCAAAAAATTCAGGGAAGAGTGACTTGACCAGGAGAATTAAGCTAAAACCTGAACTCTTCAGAAACAGTGCTCCACTTGAGAAATGTATAAATGTAAATATTAAACACCACCTCTGTGACAGAGGAAACATTGGATCAGCTAGATAATTATGCTATAGAGAACAATTGATTTTTGAGGTTTTATAGTCATTACCTTGACTAATTCTCTGAAATATTTTAGAGTTGTCTGGGGACTTGAGCTTTAGAAGAAACCTGTTACATGCTCTTGCAAAATCTTAACCCTTTAAAAAAAGATGCAAACTGGAGTCCCTTGGTGTCCCCTTGTTTAGTGTGTCTCAGAGGTGGTCACTTCTGTCACTGAAAACCAGAATTATTCTGATTTTAATACACTTTTTTTTTCCCCCTTTAGCATGTCACAAGCAATACAGCACTTGTTAATCACATGTAAGATTCTTTTAGGGGAGCCTTCCTGAAATTTAAGTAAACTCATCAGTGTGACTACTGTCAGCTCTCATTATTCTTCAGTGATTTTCGTCAAGTTTGTTAAACAAGGTTTGCCTTTATAAATTCACCAGTTTTCTATTTTGTATGTGTTTTGTTCACCTTCCCAGTCACAGAGATCTTAGCTACAAGGGCAGCACTTAAATCCTTGAATTTCTGTTTAATTTACTGTTTTCACAACATATTAGGCTCTTTCTGCCATGATGTCCTTTTTCCCCCTGGTTTTGGTAAATTTCAGGATTCTGGAGAAGTTGAAAACGGCCAGTGGTCCAGTAAAGCTGAGATCTTCTCTAGAACTGTGGCTCAGAACAGTTGTATATGCCTCTTTTCTTAGGATTAGTGTGGAAATGCTGCACATATTATTTATATTAATGTTAATTGTTACTGAAAGAGATGAGAGGCTTCTCTTGCAATCAATCAGATGACAATGGGCTTTTCAAAGTTTTCCTGAAAGGAAGAGTGGAAATGTTGGTGGAGGGTTAAAAATGTAATTTCTGGATTGAGTAATGTGTAGGGGGAGGAAAGTAGAGAACGTACAACTGGAACTTGACGCAGCTAGCTGGGAACAAGCGTCAGCTTCTGTAAACAGCTCCATGCTATTGTTTTAACCAAATCAAGTGTGGATCAGGGTAGAAGCGTAGGTATGATTTAAGATAGTAACTAAGGAATAGGATAATCAGTATCTAGGGGTGGGGGTTAGTTAACATGTGTATAATTTAAACTATAAAAATCACGAATCGACTCTGTATCCTTTGGACATCAGATTTGGGTGTATTATCACCCCGGTGTCCCGCGCGCTGGAATAAAGAACCGCATATGATCGCCTCTGTGTGGTTATATGTTTTCCTATGCTAACATTTTTGGCGACCCAGGACGGGACCTTGTGGGCGCAGCCAGGACCCCGCGACCCGATCACGCTCCAGCCGGCACCGGGTGATTTCTCGGGGAGCCCATCGGAGCCGCGACCCTCGCCGCTCACAACGACCCCTGGTGAGAGGTAAGGTTCTTTATTCTCTGGTCTGGGGGCCTGCCATTAAGACGCAGCGAAAGCTACGCTTGGTTGGGCAAAAGGAATTCCTGGTGGTATTGCCTAGGCAGCCATCCGTCAGACATCGCGAAAGCGTTGCAGGTTCGGCATCTGTGGTTTTTATGTATCTGTAATATGGAGAAACTAAAAGGGTTAAAAGAGGTTTTGGGCAGCAATAATGCCTCTATACCAAGTTCTTCTCCGTTGGGTTGTTTGTTGGCACATTGGAAAGAGGGGAACTTCGGTCAGGAATTACGAAAAGATAAGTTGATTGAATATTGTAATGTTCACTGACCAAAATACGCTTTGCCTGAAAATCAGAGGTGGCCGAAAAACGGGTCTTTTGATGTGAAGGTTATTATGCAACTTAGATCGCTTTGTACACAAGATGGAAGGGTAGAACAATTACCATATATTGACTTATTTCTGTGCTTGCTTGAGAAACCGGTTTTGTGGCTTGACAAAATGAAAGCAATGAAGCTTGAGAATAATAAGTGTCTGGCTTGCGTCCAAAATAAGCATTGTATGGAACATGCAGTTTTAAGTGAAATTTTAAGAGAAAAAAGAGATGAACTAGAATCGGAATTATTGGTATCTCCCATGGCTCCCGGAACCACCACGGCCCCCTCAACACCAAGTTCTACCCCGCTCACCCTGACCCCACCTGATTCTCTTACACCCCCCTCGCTCGCGCCAGCACAATATGTTTCACCCCCACCTTTGTCTGCTGAAGGTAATTATCCTCCTCTGCCTGTGCCAGCCGCTCCTCCGCTTGCCCCTCCTCCGCCTGCCCAGGTGCCTGCCCCTCCTCCGCCTGCTCAGAGAACCCCCCCTTCTCCACATACACCTGCTCAAAGCTATCCTGCTCCCCCGCCCACACCTGCTGAAAGATTTATCCCCCCTCTAACACCAGCTCAAGGGTACCCTCCGCTCCCACCTACACCTCCTTCACCAGCTTCTGACCCGTCTGCCCCCCTGTACCCTCCCCTCCCCGATTCACCTGTCCAGGATGTGATTGTGAGGCAGAAGCAAAGGGGGAATGTGAAGAAGACAGATAGAATGAAAAGTAGTGACAGTGAAGCAGATGAACTAGACGCCCCAGTAGCTCACCGAACACGAGGAAAACTGGCCCTGGAGTGGCCTCAGGCAGGAAAGGGTATATTAAAATCAGGCAAACAAAAGAGAACGATTATTGCACCACTAAGGCAAGGGGTGGGAACTAATGGACCCGTCTTTGTAAAAGTACCCTTTTCACCTGCTGATTTAGTTATATGGAAACAATCAGCCGGAACGTATAGAAAAAACCCAGATAAGGTAGCTCATGTGGTTAAGATGATAATGAAAACTCAGAACCCTGATTGGGAAGATATTCATGTCATATTAGACACTCTGATGGATGAGACAGAGAGAGATATGGTTCTTCGAGCAGCAAGAGAAAGAGCTAGAGAAGACATACGAAATGGTTTGGTGACAGGGACACTAGATTATAATTTTCCCACTGCAGACCCAGAGTGGGATGCTAATGACCCCTCTGGAGTGGATATGTTAAAGCTAAAGAGATATCAGGAGTAGATTTCAGTTAGTGTTCAACAGGCAATACCTAAGAGTATGAACTGGTCTAAGTTGTATGAAATTCGACAGGAAAAGAAAGAATCTCCCACTGCCTTTCTAGGAAGACTTAAAGAAGCAGCTAGAAGATATACTGATCTTCAAGTAGACAGTGAGCAAGGAAGAACTCAGCTTGCCTTTATTTTTCTGGGTCAGGCACAGGAAGATATTAGGAAAAAGCTACAGAAACTGGAAGGTGAAGAGTTAAGAAACTTGGATAAACTCCTAGAGGTTGCCTGGAAAGTTTGTAATAACAGGGACAGAGAAATTATCAAGAAACAGGGGCAAAGCCTTTTGGCAGTCTTACAGAGACAGGGGCGGGGACGTGGTAGAGGTGGTCGTAGCGTTAATAGAGGTAGCTTTGGCAGAGGTTCTGGTCATGGTAGATTAGGTCTGAATCAGTGTGCATATTGTCAGATGGAGGGAAACTGGAAAAGGGAGTGTCCAAACCGGTTTAGCCAGAATGGTCAGCCTCAGTTAGACAGTATGTTTAATCAAAGTAGTGAGCATCAGCTGGATGGTGTAGCCAGGGTCATGGTTTTACATGAGAGGGAGCCAGGATCAAGAGAGCCCATGGTGACTTTGCATTTAGAAGGAAAAGACGTAGATTTTCTCATTAACACGGGGGCGACACATTCTGTACTAAATTATCTTGAGGGGCAAATCGGGAACAAGTCAGCAGCAGTCATTGGAGCCACAGGGAAGGAGGAGGTACGGCCATTCTTGCAACCCCTAGAATTGAGCTTTGAAGATAAGATCTTGACCCATGAATTCTTATACATGCCAGACTGCCCAACTCCGCTCTTAGGGCGCGATCTACTGGCAGCACTGGAGGCAGTAATTACTTTTGAGAATGGTGAACTCGTAATGAAAATTCCGGAGTCTAAGACAGGAAAGATTTTGATGATAAAAGAAAAACCAATTTCTAATATTCCTAAAGAAGTAGAAGATGCAGTAATTCCCTCTGTCTGGGAAACAGATGTACCTGGAAAATCTAAATTGGCACAACCGGTACATGTAGAGTTAAAAGAAGGAGCAAAGGCTGTACGAATCAAACAATACCCTATAAAACCAGAAGCACGACAGGGAATAGCAAAGACCATTGATAAATTTTTAAAATATCAAATTCTAGAGGAATGTAAATCGGAATACAACACCCCAATTTTCCCAGTGAAGAAACCCAATGGTGAGTATAGACTTGTACAGGATTTAAGAGGTATAAATGAAATAACAAAAGACATTCATCCAGTGGTTGCCAATCCCTATACATTGTTAGCATCCGTAAAAGAGATATATAAATGGTTTACTGTAATTGACTTAAAAGATGCTTTCTTCTGTATACCCCTTGACCAAGAAAGTAAGAAACTATTTGACTTTGAGTGAGAACATCCAGAAAGTAGAAGAAAAACTCAGCTCACCTGGACTCGATTACCGATGGGGTACAAGGGGTCCCCCACTCTCTTTGGAAGTCAACTGGCAAAAGAACTGGAAATCTGGGCCAGAGAAGGGCAAGTACCAAGAGACCAATATTTATTACTCCAGTATGTAGATGACATTTTGATTGCAACAGAGGAAGAAATGACCTGCATAAAGGTAACCATTGAGATCTTAAATTCATTAGGAATGGGAGGGTATAAGGTATCCAGAGAAAAAGCACAAATTGCCCAACAGACTGTGATTTACCTGGGATGTGAAATCTCACAAGGGCAGAGAAAACTAGGTACTAATCGTATTCAAGCTATCTGTGCTATTCCAGAGCCCCAGAATCTACACGAGCTGCGGATCTTCCTCAGAATGACAAGGTAGTGTCGCCTGTGGATCATAGACTATGGACTGATTGCAAAACCCTTGTACGAAGCTCAGAAAACGCAGCCGTTCACCTGGGGCAAACCACAGAAAGAGGCCTTCCAGAAATTAAAAGAAGCACTGACAACTGCTCCCGCTTTGAGGTTACCTGATCTGTCTAAAGACTTTCAGCTGTACGTGCATGAAAGGCAGCGACTGGCACTGGGAGTCCTGACCCAACGACTGGGAAGCTGGAAAAGGCCGGTGGGTTACTTTTCCAAACAACTCGACAACGTAAGTGCCGGATGGCCTTCATGTCTGCGGGCAGTGGCAGCTACCGTGCTGCTGATACAGGAAGCCAGGAAGCTCACAATGGGAAGACACATAGATGTCTACGTGCCACACATGGTAACTACAGTCCTGGAACAAAAGGGGGGCCATTGGCTCTCTCCAAGCCGGATGATGAAGTTTCAGGTAACCCTGACTGAGCAGGATGATGTTGCACTAAAAACAACTAACCTCTTGAATCCAGCTCTATTTCTAGGTGCCACAGCTGAGGAAGGTCCATTAGAGCATGACTGTCTAGAAGTCATCGAGCACACTTATTCAGCAAGAACAGATCTGAAGGATGTCCCCCTGGAGCAACCAGAGTGGGAACTCTTTACAGATGGAAGCAGCTTCATGGAGAACGGAGCCAGATACGCGGGATATGCGGTAACTACAATTGATGTAGTAATAGAGGCAAAATCATTACCACCTAACACGTCTGCACAAAGGGCAGAACTAATCGCATTAACCAGAGCACTCGAGCTGAGTGAAGGGAAGACAGTGAATATTTGGACTGACTCCAAATATGCCTTTGGAGTAGTGCATGTACACGGAGCTTTATGGAAAGAAAGAGGACTGCTGTCCTCCCAAGGGACAAATATTAAACATCAAGATGCAGTCCTACAATTGATAGATGCAGTACAAAAACCTGAACAAGTAGCAATCATGCACTGCAAGGCACATCAATCAGGCAACTCCAAAATTTGTGAAGGAAATCAAAAAGCAGATTGGGCAGCCCGTCAGGTAGCGCGAGAGGTGCAGAAAACAATGGCGTTGATACCATCAAGACTTAATATCTCTCAATTTAATTTGCCTCCGAAGCCAAACTATACAATCGAAGATGACAGACTAGCACAACTGCTGAAGGCACAGAAGAACGCAGAAGGGTGGTATGTAACCGCACAAGGGCAAATAGTGGTACCTCCTTTGGTAATGAGAGAAATTTTACAGGTAAAACATAATGAGTGTCACTGGGGTGCAGAGGCGTTGGTAAAGTGGTTAAGACAATACCTAATCTCAGTACGGATGCAAACAATGGCCAAGTCAGTAATGTCTCAATGTGAAATCTGTCTGAAAAACAATCCCGTAGCTAGATGACAGGCACAGTTAGGCAGAATTCGGATAGGAATAGAACCAGGAGACTATTGGCAAGTGGATTTTGCAGAACTGCCAAAAACTCGGGGATACAAATACCTGTTAGTAGGGGTTGACACGTTTTCTGGAGAGCCAGAAGCCCTTCCCTGTCGCACAAACCAAGCAAAGGAAACAGTTAAGTGGTTATTACAGGAGATCATTCCCAGGTTTGGGGTGCCCCTAAGGATATCATCAGACAGAGGCCCACACTTCATAGCCACGGTGGTACAAGAGGTAAGCAAGTTATTGGGATTATCTTGGGACCTCCACACACCATGGAGACCCCAGTCAGGTGGGCAAGTAGAAAGAATGAACCAGACACTGAAGAGGCAGATCAGTAAAATATGCCAGGAAGCCAAACTGCAGTGGCCACAGGCTTTGCCGATCGCATTGCTGAGGATTCGGATAAAACCTAGGAGTGGGATGTCAGTTAGTCCTTATGAAATATTGTATGGGAAACCATATGAATCTCCTAACCCCAATCCAAATGTTCATGTCACAGGGAAACAAGATGTGTATAATTATGTTCTGTCCCTCGGGAAAACTCTAGCTCGGCTCCGAAGTGTTCTCGTGTGGAACAGACCACTGGCCCTGGAGAATCCAGTCCACAATATCGAACCAGGAGATGAGGTATACATCAAAACCTGGAACGAAGAACCACTAAAAGAGAAGTGGACTGGTCCCCATCAAGTACTGCTAACCACCTTTACAGCAGTCAAAGTGGCTGGAGTGGAACCCTGGATACACTACACGCGTGTGAAAAAAGTCCCTCGTGGAGTCCAGTCGTGGGCTGTAGAAACTTTCAGACCAACAAAGCTGAGGTTGAAACGTCTGTAACTGTTCAAATGGTATTGGTAACTGTGCTCATGCTCTTCCTGTGGGTAATGTTAATTTCATGGATACTAATGTCACCAGTAGGGATTGCTGTTACTTTGGGATATAGGATACAGAAGGGTCAACTAACAACTCTTCATTCTAGAATGAAGAGAGAGATACAGGCAAAAACACAAGTAATAGAAATTTCTAATGAAATTCGGGCTGAGAATGTAATGATTAGATTGGTCAGAGACTTTGCCAAAATGCATAATACCAGCAGAATAACGGCCTGCCTGCCAATACCAAAGGCAGCAGGAGACCCAGTAAGCTGGGGAATAATAACATCAAAATTACCTGAAATAGGAGAGAACAAAACAATTAACTGTAAACAAGTACCAGAGTCAAGGGTGGTGGTCAGAGAATACTAGAAGATAACAGAAGATTCCTATATGCAACCCATGAGAAAGTCAGAGTGCATTCTTAGTAATGGCAAATTGGGACACTTGGAAGGAACCCTCTAGTGGAGTAAAGATTGGGTAGGCCCTAGAATCCTTGTTTAGTCCCATTGCAAATTATTGAAATAGAGAAATGCTATATAGACTCACAGGTCAGGTAGACAGATTAGCAAGAATCACACGAGAAGGATTTAGGGAACTCAATGTGCAATTACAGGCCACCACCAAAATGACCCTGCAAAATCGTTTGGCTTTAGATATGTTACTTTTGAAAGAACACGGAGTGTGTGGATATTTAAAGGGACAAATCGACCATTGCTGCATCCACATCCCAAATGTAACTGCAGATGTAGAACATGAAATCAGTCAGTTAAAACAAATAGAGCATGAGGCACAAAAGGAACAAAAAGATTTAGCTACTAGCTGGTTGGGTAAAATCTTTGAAGGATTAGGATGGAATGTGAGTTCATAGATAAAGTCTATCCTTGAAAATCTGATAATTTTACTGATTATATTTTTAGTAATTTGGTTAGTTTACAGAATCCCGAAGAGAGAGATACAGAAAAAGGCATCTTGGAACAGGACCATAATGAAGGCATTGGCACGGAACCCAGCACCTTCAATCCGCAACAACATCCCGGACAAAGCCTATGACAACAGAGGATTTGAAGATGAACATCCAGTATGAACTCTGAAGCCTAATGGACTGTATTAAGTGAAAGCATTTACACTTAGTATATTAGAGTGAAAATACTTTCAAAGGGGGGAATGTTGGTGGAGGGTTAAAAATGTAATTTCTGGATTGAGTAATGTGTAGGGGGAGGAAAGTAGAGAACGTACAACTGGAACTTGACGCAGCTAGCTGGGAACAAGCGTCAGCTTCTGTAAACAGCTCCATGCTATTGTTTTAACCAAATCAAGTGTGGATCAGGGTAGAAGCGTAGGTATGATTTAAGATAGTAACTAAGGAATAGGATAATCAGTATCTAGGGGTGAGGGTTAGTTAACATGTGTATAATTTAAACTATAAAAATCACGAATCGACTCTGTATCCTTTGGACATCAGATTTGGGTGTATCGTCACCCCAGTGTCCCGCGCGCTGGAATAAAGAACTGCATATGATCGCCTCTGTGTGGTTATATGTTTTCCTACGCTAACAGAAACACAGCGTGTTCTTATAAATTCCATGGTGCAGACAAGCAGATTTTGGAGTCTCTTTAGTACAGGAAATCATTCTTAGGAGACCCAAAACTGAAAACTTTGTAATGTTTTAAAATAAAACCATACATCTCTCTGATTTTAGTTTTGGCATATATTGAAGTGCAGTATGTTAAGGTGTCTCCCATTTCAGATAGTGGCTATTAAATCGATCTCCATAACACAATAGCCGTCTTGTAGACACCTTTGGACAGGCAATTAATTTTGAAACCTGACAAGGCAGAAATAAAGTCAATTTTAATTACTGTACAGTGTGATTCTTTCAGCTGACTTTTACAAGTCTGTTAATTATTATTTTTAAATTTGTATTTTTATTTCTAAATGCAGGACATAGCTAATGAGGTTTTGAGATTCGTGTTCTCCAGAGAAGATTCAGACTCAACATCCAAGGAAGTGTGTGTCAGCTTTTTTAACCTCATATAAAACCTCAGTGTAGGCCCACTAGATAAATATAAAAGATGTTCTTATGATTATAACCCCAGAAATACAGCTTCAGTTCTCTGGCATTTACAGATTTTATGTCTGGTTTAGAAAAGTGATTAATTTCTTTGCTATTCCATCTTTCTTTCCTAAAATTAGGAAAATATTCCATGGCTGTATGAGGTGATAGTCTTCTCTGGTTGGTGGCTGAAGGTACCCATGTGTAACAATGCCAGTGGTGGTATAAATAATGCAGAGGGAAGAATTTTAAGTTGATAAAATTATGAATTATGTGCAATTTGTAGGGAGGCAGTGTAGGTGTAGAGGGTGTGCTGAAGGTGTGGAAAAATGCAAGCCTTTCTCTCTGCAAAAGGGTTTGAACTTTCCTGTTAATGGAGCATAGAACAATTACCTTCTAATCTCAGTCTCTCCTGCTATAATACAGGAATTCTGAAAGCTCAGCTCAGAAAATCAACCCTCCAGAGTTGTTTGTCCAATTGATGTGACTTGGCCCTGGGCAGGAAATAATTACAGTTTATCAGAAAAGGAAGAGTAATGAAATTACTCTTGTTTATGAGTATGGTATAAATTATTCAATGTTGGCTATATTCTGCTACTGCTAAAATAGATTTGTTGGTGTTAAAGCCCTAATATTAGTAAATGCCTGACTTTAGGACTTATATACCTATTAAAGAAATCCTACAGAAACCTTAGGACAAGTCTCAAAGTGTTACTCAAAGAAGGTCTGAGCTGGCTCTGTCTTCTGCAGTCCACACAGTGCTGTGATATGTGTTGTTAAATGCTATTTCTAACATAGCCTCGAGTGTTAAAAATCTTTTCTGAGTGGTAGGAATAAGTGCTGCCAGGCTTTGTCAGGGTTAGAATCAAGGTTTATCATGCAAGGAAGAGTTCTGCTCTTGAAACTATCATGTAGATATCACTACAGTAATTTTTTGACAACAAAGGTCATAGATAATTGCATTTTGAGCTAAATTCCATGCTGCTATGCATATTAAGCTTTGTGGGTTAAACCCTCTGTCAACAAGGTGTTGGCTGCTTTCTGGATGGAAGTTGGGCACACTTTGAAGGTGGGATGTTTCCAAGTGCCCTTTACATGTGGAATTACGCCTCAGTAGTAAAGACAGCTAGAGTTAAGCTGAACAGGTCTCAGAAAATTGTGACTCTGGTCCTAAGTATCCAAATCCACCTTAAAAAAATCTAGTTTAGGTGGTGAAGTTCTTTTTATGTGTTTGTCCTCATCTCAAAAGAGTGAATTTCTCTTCCAGAGTTGAGAAAATGAGGATTGGGTGGTTGCATCTATTACATGACGATATTGTGGGTTTAACACAATAAAGGAGTATTTGGGCTCTGGGAAGGGGGCTTATCCTCAAAAGAAAGAAAGGAGAACAGACTAGGACTAAATGAAATTTAGGGTTTTGAATTACATGATATCATGTAAGCATTTTCATTTTGTTTACCAGCAAGAGGAAATTGAACGTATAGCTCATTTGCAGCTGGGTAAGTGATTCTGAGATACAGACCATGGTATTTTCATACGTAGCAGCTTGCTTTATATAATGCTTTTATTACTGATGTCTAACGTTGTGTAATATGATATTACTGAGATTAAAATAGAGTTTTATACCATGCTTATGTTTAGTGAGTTAATTTTTTCTTTTTTTTTTTGTCTATTCTCCATGTCTTGACCCAGGAGCCTTCAGAGAACCAGAAACAAGAACAGAAATTCAGAGGAAAAGCAAATGTAATCTAAATAAATCATTCTAATGATCTGAGTTTTTAGAGGTAGCAAAACTTTAGGACTTGGACTGCTAAAATGCAGGGCCATATTTTTCTTTTTTTTGAACAAAATGCTACTTCTCCATCTTCTCTTCATTTGTCTTCCCTGCTAATAACTGGATAGAAAATTTTTTGTTTTCAGTAACATGGTTGCAAAGTAAATAATGATCTCAAAAACCCAAACAACCTGAAAACACTCATTCTTAATTCAGCCTTTTTTTTTTTTTTTAACACAAGAAATGCTGATTCAATTGCCACAGAACATTCTAAGGTAGCAGTGAAGCAGAAGAAAGGTTGGAATGATCTGTGGGTTCTGGCTAGTCCTCTCTTCTGGGATTATAGATCTAATTTATAATATCACTGTCATTTCTATCAGCTATTAGAACATAAAAGGACAGCAGGATCAATAAATGACTGAATTATTTTCCAAAAGTCATGCCATGTTTAAGGATTGCAATAATATTACCATGACACCTGGGGAAGTCATTTTGACAACACAAAAAATGTAGGTTTTGTGCAGAAATTAGGGTTGAGAATCTGGCCAGAAAACCATAATGTATTAGATCTGCAATTTTTATTTCTTCTAGCTCTCAGTTTTCGTTACATTTGGCTCATAATTGTACCTTTTATTTTTGTTTGTTTGTTACATACTAAAAATTGGTCAGCTTTTTTAAAAAGAAATAAGACTATTTTCATGATTTTGATTTCAAACCTTTTTTAAGGTTTTCACCCTAAATTAAGTGACTAACTTAAAGCTTACATACAGAAATTTTCCCAGAGATAAACTTGATGTCAGAAAAATTGAGTTCTAGTGAGAGTTATGAAACAGAATGAACCAAATATCCTAAAGAAAATGTAGCCCTGCAGGACCACAAGGATACAGAAAAAAAGCTCAGATGGGCACTGAAATCTTCCTTTTTATGGTGTAGATATTATTGCTTCAACCTTGGCTGGGCT
Organism: Prinia subflava; assembly: GCF_021018805.1. NCBI lineage: Eukaryota > Metazoa > Chordata > Aves > Passeriformes > Cisticolidae > Prinia > Prinia subflava. The sequence goes on along the minus strand of NC_086283.1, from coordinate 28,851,910 downwards.
TGTGCCTCCTTAATGGCGAGTAAAGGGCAGATTAAAGCAATCAGAAGAAGTTTTAAGGGTCAGTCAGTGAAGCTTTTAAAAGCATCACAGTGTCTATGGGAAGACTTGGGAAGCAGATGGAGGAAGATGCTCCACAATCTGTGGGAGGTTGCAGGAGGACCTTTCCTAAGTTTCTAAAAGTACCTTTGACACAAAAATATGTAGAGTTTATTTTTCTTGGACACCTTTCACCACTGCTCAGCAATTGTAATTGTGTAATTGTGTCTACTTTTTGCAGTCTTAATGGATTCATCACTCATTATGTAATATTACAGTTTTTCCTTGCCTTCCCTGCAGTGATTCCACACACTGTCACTGTGCTTTTGAGGGCAGAATAACAGGTTTAAATGCTAAATTAATATTCTTGTCAGATGTCTGTCAAAAGCATGACACGTTTTACAGAAAGTAAATGTTAGAGACATAAAATTCACATCAAAAATACGGTCTGAATGTGGAGCCTTTTTTTTTTTTTTTTTAATCAGTCTCTGTATAAATACACTGGATGGAAATGAAGAATTGCTCTTTTAATGTAGGTACAAAAGAGCTAAATTTTGAAAAGCAAATTAATTTTAACTATGCATAGATTTTATTTTTTTCTGGACTTGCAGCATGACTTTATTTCAAGGTGAAAGATAAAACACAGCTTTCTCCCATTTTATGAGATATAACCCCATGCTTATAGAAAAAAAAAAAAAAGTAGGTCTCTAATTCTTCACTATGCTCTGTGAGACATATTGTGAAAAAACCTTGAGGAATCTTTGGCTAAATTTGACCAGGATCATGAAGGGAAAACCATGAAGTATTCAGGCAGCAAAGCTTAAAATGTAGTCTTGAACAGGAGTTTGCTGTTCTTGGCAGATCAAGCAGCAGCAAATGTAATATTTACTTTTGCTTAGGAGAAGAAAAGTCAGTATTAAACTTCCATGTTTGCATTTAGTTGGAATATTGGAAATATCTTGATCTCCTTTACTCCAGAGAGTGAAATTGCCTAAAATCCCAAAATTACCAAGAAAAAAGCAATGCCTTTCTTCACTGTGTTTATGTTTTGACTAACTCTTCAGACCCAACCACTCTAGAACTTAAGTAACATTAAACTCAACAAGCAAAGGAGTACCGTGTTCTGATCAGAACATTTTGAAAAATGAGATTTGCACAACACTGATAAATTCTCCGGTACTCAGTGCACAGTGAGGGAAGTGCAGTAGCAATTATTTTTTATTGTAAATGTAAAGGCAGATTATTTGAACCTTTAGTACTAGAGCAGAAGACAGTTTCTCATAAGAAGGTCACAGCTTATATGAAGGGGACAAGATCTCCTGCCTGTAAACTTATTTTGGCTAAAGATCAAAATGCTTTTCATTTGCAATGAACAAAAAGATATGACACATTCTATATTTTTCTTTGTAAATTATGCATTCTAATATTTTGCTGGCTTATGATTTTTATAGCATTAAATCTGGAACCTAGACAGATTTTTTTTCCCTTCATTTTTATTTATTTTAATGAAACCTTCAGGACCAACTTCCTTTGGAGGAAAACCTGGGCACGTTCTTTAGGATCTCAAGTAGACAATTAATTTTTGTTCTTTATTTTTGCTATGTAAACAAAAAATCTTGTCCCTAATGAGATTATTAGCTATTAATTTGTCAGCAATAAGTAGCTAATGCATATTATTATATTAACAACTATTAAGAACTATTAACTAAGTCTTAAAAACTTAAAATGTTTGTTCTCCTAGTTAATGTAGGTCAGAGTAGAAAATTATCTTCATAGTAGCGATAAGATGTAATTAAAAGGCAAGATTTGGTCCAAAGAACTTGGTTTTCATATTTATGTCACAAACAAGCAAAATCTCAGTTGAAAAAATCAGTCTGAGGACAAAATATAGGCTCAAAAAGAGGAATTACTCTTTTTAACTGCAAAACAGCGCTGGGTTTTTTTCCCCATTGAAAAGTGAGTACACATTTCTTAACGCTGAAAGGAAGGGAGAGACTTTCTTTTTGGTTAGTTTTCATTTTCCATGAATAACTTGAGAGGAGGAGGATACTGCCACTAAACAGGTAATTATGCAAAGTTGTATTTGGAAATAAACCAAGATTAGGGGGTATTTATTAATTTCAAGCAGTGAAGTTCATGTTGAGGCCCAAGATGCAGATAAATTACTTCATGTAGCTCTCTTTCTCAAATTCTTACTGAGTTTTTTATATATCGACATTCAGGTGATATTTTCATAGAATTATCTATTTAAACTCCATTTTATATTTCATCACGAGCAGTAGGTCACTCGTTTCTCTTAACTACCTAGACGTCTGGGTTTTCTCTATGTAAATAATTTTAAATTATCAAGACAGAATTTAGTCACATTTAATTAAATCAGAATCTTAAAATCCCTCTGTAATTACTTTGTAGCCAACTTTTATTTTGCTGATGCTGGCAACTAAAAATTTCTTCTCCGAATCATTTTTGAGGAGAAGTTTCCAGAGAACACCAGAGTTCAATTTTCAGAAGAGTTATTTTATTTATTTAATTGCCTTAAAGTTTCTAACTTAAATTTTTGCTTGGGATCTATCTTCTTCTGCTTAATTTTTTTTTCATTCTTTTCTTGTTATTTTTGAATGATTTTTTGGTTATAGAAATGTATCATTTGCCTTAGGTTTACTGACACTATGTGAGGCTTAACAGCTAAATTTGACTTTAAATTTGTGTTGCAAAGCAAGAGATTAGAAACTTCTTATGACATAGCTAAGAAATAAAAACTCAGAGCAGGATAATTCGAGACAACTGGAATGATCAGAGCACAAAAGATACAAAGGAGGAGACTCACAGTATTTAATTTTTTTTTGCTCAATCAGGCAAAGCAACAAATAATAGGAAAATCGGTCTGTTTTTCTCGAATTTGATACAAAGAACAGGTCTTTCTGTGCTAACCTTTCAATTCTCACTTGTGTATGAGCCAATTTCTGCTCTGACAGGCAAGAATGCAATGGCACCCTCCTGTCACATGGGTTGGTCCTGTTTTCAAATTTACCTGTCAGTAAGGAAGCAGCTCCCTTCTAACAAAAATATAAAGCATTGTTCCTAAAGTTTGGAACCAGAATATGCAATACATGGAATAAATGCAGAGATGTAATATATTTTTAAATAAATGGTGACAGCTCAATTTTTTGCACGTATCTGTGCAGCGTCAAATTCAGTGATATTCTTTTTTTGTTACCTATTTATTTTGAAAATGATTATTTAATTTCCAAGGATCTCCTGCCTGACATTCCTCAAAAGTGTATTAAACCTTTAGCAAACAACTTCTCACACCCTTTTTTTTATTATTTTGAAAAGTGCTGTAATTTTTTTTTGTAAAGCACAGACTTTCTTCAGAGTAGAATTCAGTCACTGAAAATGAAGCCAATTTGATGGTGTAGAAATTTGTGCAACATCAGTGAATGTCAGGCAGAATGTTTAAACATGAATGCTTACTTTTTAAAAGAAATTGGATTAGAGGAAGTGTTTGTTATGCTGCTGTTGCTATTTATTCTGATAAAAAACAGAAAAGGAATCGTCTTTCCCTTGTTCTAAGTCCTCCTGGTGGGATGGCCTTTGCTGCTGAACAACTCTTCACTACTCTTTGGATATAAACATGGTGTTAAAGGATGGATTGAGAAGGAAGATGATTCTTGCTCTGTGCTTCATAAAATTCTCCAAGGCTTTTCCTGAGAAATGACAGCAGTGGTTAAAAAGTGCAGTTATCTGTCCGAATGGATGCAGATTTTTTTAAAGCTTAGAGGGAATCAAAGGTAATCTACACGATTAAAAACTGTTTCAAAGTGCGGGACTCAGTAGAAGATATTTTTCTTCAGGGAAACATTAAACCCTGGAAATTACAAATGACAGACGGTGGAAAAGGCATTCCAATAAGTCTGTGACAGTCTTCAGCAGCTACTGAGATTATGCTGAAATCAGCAGAAATATCCTTGTTGGCAAAGGGCAGGAGAGCTCTTGAGAATTCCTTAATGAATAATACCACTAGAAAAGCAAATAAGCTTTGTGAGACAAACTAGTAAAAGGTAGGAAGAGACAGCCCTACAAGCAGGCATTTGTTTGAAGAAGATCTCTGAAAATCCATACCTTTGAAAAGCTGATGTCAGGTGTGGCAGGAAATAGTCAGGCCTCTCAAAATGGTCAACATCTAAAGAAACACAAGTTTAACAAAGACTTTTAGATTTTAGGAATCTACATGTGGTATATTTACTGAAGACCCCATAACTCACTTTTTATAAAACCACAGAAACACAGAATGGTTTGGGCTGGGAGAGATCCTTAAAGCTCATCCCATTATAGTGCCACCCCCTACTATGGTCAGGGACACCTTCCACTGTCCCAGGCTGCTCCAAGTCCCAGTGTCCAACCTGGCCTTGGACACTTCCAGGGATCCAGGGGCAGCCACAGCTCCTCTGAGCAACCTGTGCAATTGGCTTTTGAAAATGTCTGTTTTGCAGCATAACACAATTTCATAAACTTTTTCTTGTGAAGTCCAAATTTTATCCACAGTCAACTTATTTTTCTCTCCTAACATGACAGAGACTGCAAACAAGGCTCCTGTCCAACAAAAGCATTCAAATATTCTTCAGACAAGAGTACAATGTAAAACATACACAAGCCCCGAAGACAAAGTCGTTTACCTTCACATTTCTGAAAATCTCATTGTTATTTTAGGTGAGAGAAAGAGAAGGAATTTTATTGGAAGGTGCACTTAAAACAAGCATATTGCACTGTGTTTAGAGATACTAAATTTCCTATAAAGGTATATAATTCAGGAAGTATCTCATTTGTTTAAATTCTGTTTGGATATTGTCTCCATGCCTTTAACTGAATAGTTTTGATTATGATACATCATCCCAGGTGACATTTTTAGTATGAAGACCTATGGTTGGTTTTAAATAATTTTTCATCCTTAAAACATACATTAGTATGAAAAAACCAAAGGTGTTGAACTGAACCAAAACCTGTTGCTTTTGTTGCTTTTACAGCAACAAAATATTCAGTAAATATAAAAATCATTTTATTCTGGCAACTCCTCCCTCTTTTATTGTTTTGGCAGATTGAGAGTGGAAAGAAGCTGAAGCACTGAGTAGTTTCCAAATACATGGAAAACAAAAGGGTGTGAAAAAAAGACTTTTTCATGATTCACAGGTGGGAGATTAAGTGTTTATACGATTTGGTCAAGGTCCACAAAAAGGCTCATGGCAGGGGTTCCTGACCTTTTGTTTTCACCACTTGCCCATTGTTCCAAAGACACTTTGGTTCTCTCTTTTTTCACAACTTTTAATAACAAATTCCTTTCTACACGTTCGTACTGTAGTGATCAAACAACAGCTCAGCTGTTTTAGAATTGAGAGAGATTTAATACATACTAATTTGCTGTGATATAATCATGTAAAATACAATTACCATTGAGAATGAGTTTTAAATTAGTTATAAACAAATTGAAATAATTTAGAATCATTTAAATTAACTGCATCTGGCAAAGTTTTCCTGTAACAGCTCCACCACCAGATTTCTGATTTAGCTTGCTCTTTCTGACTGACATATTCTTTTTTCTTAGCATGAAATCTTGAGTGGTGGATTATGATTGTAATTAAGTACATTTTAATTAAAATTAAAACATCACATGAGGTTGTTTAGAGTGGAAAATGGTGTTGCAATCAAAATCTATATTAAAAAAATTATGTTACAAGTGAGTGAGTCATGGAAAATTTTATTTGCAGTCTGAAACAAGAAAATGGGTTTGACTCTTTTCCTTCATCCTGTAGATATATCTGACAACAGTATATCTGGTGTATGTGCCATCTCATCATCAGTCGAGGACTTGGGTGTTGAACTGATGCCTTGAGAAGGCTGACCTGGAACAGAGACTGGACAGAGAGAATAAAATAAGTATTTATTAAAAGGCCTTTAAGAGTACACCTTGGGCAGTACATCAGCCTGGCCAGGGCTGCACCCAAGGTGGACCCAAAATGATCACAAAATGGACAATTGGTCATGAGGTCTCACACTTTTATAAGGTTTGGTTCATTTGCATATTGGGGTTTAATTGTCCAATTACAGCTTCAGATTATGAAGTCCCATGTTCCTTGTTTTCTTTCTTCAGTCCACTGTTTTTTATGCTTTTGGGCCTGAAACTTGTAATGGTTGTCCTTGGTCTCAAACTGGAAGAGAATTTGTTTTGTCTACCTACTCTGTGGGGAAAGCTTACTAACACTTAAATATGAGGCTCAGAACTACACACCTAGGCAGCACAGAATCTGAAAACCATGAAAGCTAAAATTTAAGGTGTCATTTCCCCACTCCAGTGAATGCCTATGCAGTTGATTTTAGCTGTAAGGGCACAGGATAGATTCCTGTGCTTTAAGAGAAAGGAAAACCAGTGAAACTTGTAATTAATTTGAAGCAGATTTTCAACCAGCTGAAGCATTTCTGCACTGTGATATGTTGTCCTTTTGCCCAGGGTCCTGTTGTTTCTATAGCTCATGGTAGTATGATTTCAGAATTGTGCTCTAACCCTATTGGGATGTTTGCTCAAATTTTCCTCCAACCTTTTACCTGTGTATATATAATGCAAATTGAAACCCTTTTCTCGAAATTAAAAAAAAAATTTAAAAAATAATATATATAGGCATTCATTCTCATAAATAAATAGCTCTGGTGCACCAGAGGCATTTTGCTTTACCTTCTGCCTCATTGTCATCCTGAGGTATGTACAGATTTGCACAGTGTCATGATTTGTCATGTCTTACTGCTTCATTAACCTTTAGTGCGGTGGCATTTCCCAGATTTCCTGCAGAGTTATTTCAGATGAATATGTCTGTGTAGATAGGCAGTGTCAAATATTGCAGCTTTCTGCTTAAAATATTGTTATTTGCTATCACTAGGGATATTATTCTTTAGAATAGAGGCTGCTGAGACTCCCAGGTCCACACTTTTCTAGTGGCTTACTTTTAACCCCAGCTTTGAGCATTCGAAATCAATGCAAGCCTTGTTTCGCTTTATGTGGAGAAATTTTGAAACATTAAACAGCTGTAAATTGAAAGAAGAGCTATTTTCAGAGCTTGTTTATCTGTTTTGCACTAGCCAAGAACCTGCTTGCCTATTTGATGTAGCCATGACTGTTCTGCACCATGCATTAACAAAGGTGCTTTAGTGAGAGAGAATATGAAGTTTCCTTTCTTAGTCTTGAAGTGGTGACAAGAAAATATTTCTTTAAAAAAAGCAAACTTGAAAAATATCTTAATTATCCCCTGTGAGAAAAGGTTATTTTACTTTTTGAAACAGAATGGATTGGAAGCCATCTTAACTAAGACGTTTTAATTGAATCTTATATTTTCTTAAAAGGATAAAAAACCAAAGTTAGCAAGATACTTCAAATGGTTTCCTTTTCTTTGTTTCTTTGTCTATTCAAGTGTTCTGTTAATAATCTCAAAGTTCTTTTAGCCTTTGCCTGTATTTTTTGATTCACCACTGCTGCAATGATAACCTGCTGCATTTTTAACCTGGAGCTTAATGTTCAGTGAAAGAAGAATAAATGCTTATTTTTTTTTCTTCTGAACCCTAAACTTCAGCAAAATTAAAGTGGAAAGGACAATGGATATGTGTAAAGAAAAATATAAAACAGTTTCCCCTTCTGTAACCTTCAACCCAACAATAATACAGATATTGAAAAAACCTTGGAAAGACATTCGAGCAATTACATTAATTTAGGTAATCCCATCAAACAGTTTAGATAGGACTGGCAGCTCTTTAACACCCTTAAAATAAAAGCTGACAGATTTAAACAGTGGAAAATATAAGTCAATGTTTCATACTTTTTCAGTGTAAAACACTGAAACAGGTTGACATATTTTTAATACCTAAAGATTAAATTTAAATTAAAAAAAGTTCTGAGACATTTTCAATAAAACATGAAAAGGTTATGAAATATCTACAAAAGTTAAAAAAATGTATATTTACTGAAGGTGAATGAAAGAGTTAATGATAGTAGTAGTACTGCTTAGAATAATGTGAGAACCATAAAGACATTAACTTCAGGTGAAGAGCAGTTCTAGGAAATAAAATTATTATATGGGAGGTAAGTAATAAGGATTTAGTAAAATATAAACCACTAAATCTTCATAATTATCAGGTTAAAGAAGGCTAGGATTATTTATTTCAGTAGCTGTAAGAAGAGGAGGAGTATTCCTGAAATTGTAATGCTTAATTTAGAAACTTGAACATTCCAAAATTTAAAGAGAATATTTTCCTATTCAAATTGTTTTATTCCTATATAAGTATTTGAAAACATTTATAAAGATTCTGTTTCAATTTTTTCCCTTAATTTCCATATTTTCAAATTAATGTAGTGGTAATAAATAATATAGAAGTTAATCTTATATTATAACAAATCTTTGTGGATATACAAGGCAAGTGCATCAATTAGTACAAATTAATATGCACTATTATAGATTGCTTACTTAATTGCTTATTACTGTCTAATTGCTTACAATTATCAGTGTAGAGCACCCACTGAAGTAACAGAACATATATGCTAATTATGAAATCACCAATAGTAGGACATTGGACTCATCTTAATAAATCCTCTCAGTACATCACAGCATGTAGGGATGATACAAAGCCACCCTGTATTCTAGATTTGGGTCAAAACCATGTTGCCCCAAGGCAGATCTATTCATTTTGTCTGTTTGTCAGAACTTTCCATCCAAATTCTGCAGCTAATCACATGAGGACCCAGAAGTACAGTGAGAGCCCATCAGAAAGGAAGGAATTTGGTGGGCAAGACCTGGGACCCCAAACTAGAACCCCCCTGTGCTGGGCTGAGCCCCAGCGTGGGCAGCAGGGCAGGGGGGATTCTGAGACCCCACTGCAGAGCTGCCCCAGCCCCGGGGCCCAGCACAGGAAGGAGCTGGAGCTGCTGGAGCCAGGCCAGAGGAGGCTCCAGGATGAGCAGAGGGATGGAGCAGCTCTGCTGGCAGGAAAGGCTGGCACGGCTGGCATTGTTCAGCCTGCACAGGAGAAGCTTTGGGCTGACCTCACTGTGGCCCTGCAGTGCCTGAAGGAGCTGCAGCAAGGATGGAGAGAGACAATTGACAAGGGCTGGAGGGACAGGACACAGGGAATGGCTTCCCACTGCCAGAGGGCAGGGCTGGATGGGATCTTGGGAAGGAATTGTTCCCTGGGAGGGTGGGGAGGCCCTGGTACAGGGTGCCCAGAGGAGCTGTGGCTGCCCCTGGATCCCTGGCAGTGTCCAAGGCCAGTCGGGACATTGGGCTTGGAGCAGCCTGGGACAGTGGAAGGTGTCCCTGCCCATGGCAGGGGTGGGACTGGGTGGGCTTTAAGGTCCCTTCCAACCCAAACTGTTCTATCATCCTATGATTCTATAAGCAGCTTCTTCTGACTTCATTACAGCCCATCCTTAAAGGCTTTTTGTCTTTCCACCATTGCTGATTACCCTTTGATGCATTCTGATCCCATTAAAAAAATTCTTCTAATATTCTGTACAAAAAAAGTTGTGATTTTTTTGCCAGAAGTCTGAAAACAGATGGAAGACAAAAGATGTGAGATCTTAGCTTGCCCGTTTTTGCTGCTTGGAAAACTAGTAAAGAGGTATAAGGGTGTCTAAATATTTCTGAGCACATTTGGGTGCGGTCACCTGTCATGGAAAGGTCTCTTTTTTATTTTTAATGGTAGTGTATTATATCAACATTGAAATTTAAAAAAATTGTTTCATATAATCCTAATGTATTTTCACATCAGAATTTTCTGAGAGACCCTTCAACTTTACCCTCCTAATTTACTTTCCAGAATATATAACATGGATGTCTCTTAATAGAAAAACAAATTATTTTTGCTGCAGAGACATTAGAGAGTTAAGTGGCAGAATCTATCATTGTCATACTTATGTTTTACTCTATCTTTACCTATGAAATGAACTGCACAGTTATCTCATTATCCATTGTGACCAGGCAGTACAGATAAATATATTCTGAATCAGACTCAGGTTAGTAAAGCTGTGGTTTTATCTTGATGCTAGATGAAGCAGAGGTGCCTTCATCAAGGTGTCTGGACTGAGGTGAGTGTGATCTGTTGTTAAGTACACGTGGAAAATTAAATATTGTTGATATGTATATTTAAAATAATTCTCAAGATTTTTTAAAGTAAATGTGCAGTGTTTGTTCTCTAAGGGTGGGTGTATACAACTTGGTAAAAGTTTCGGGCAAAGTGATTAAAGAAATCAAAGGTAAATAAGCTAGTTGTGATAAATTTGATATAAAATGCAAGGGGTTTTATCTTATGATCTACAAAGTGTCTTACAATCTACTATTCCTTTCAAATTACTTGAAAAATAAGTCTTTAAAAACTGTGCACAATTTTACACAGGGCCATATCCACTCTGCTAATTTTTGCTCTGTAAAGTAAGTATGGTTTGAGGGACTTGTGTATGATAATAGTGGTGACCAATGCCTGATTCTTTTGACGAAGAAAGATAAAAACCCCTACATATTCTGTCCTTCACCAATCACAGCTAAATCTGTCCCTGAACCAAAAATCAGCATTCTCTCTGTTCTCTCTCTTGTGCTTTGAGTGCAATAAAAACCCAACATTGTCTAACAGTCAAATTTAACCTTAAAATTGCTTTTTGCGTGAAAAAACCATGAAGCACGTGAATCTGTGAATTCACTATTGTTGGTTCACTACAATTTATATTCATGACCTGGTAACAATCAGTGGAAAAATTAAATTCAAAGAGGCAAATATTATTCAGAAATTATGTTTTAAGGAAAGTGTTTCATTGCAGATGGTCAAAAGAATTTTTTAAGCAGTCCATAACTTAACAGCAAGTTCTATTTTAAAATATCATATAATACACAGAAATGTGGAGGGTTTTTTTGATACAAGAAAGTGTCTGCTATGAAAATACTCACTTGAAATTGCTGTAAGTATACAAGAAATGACGGATGGGAATAATTTCAAACCATTCAGAAGTGACATTTAGATGGATATTTATCTTAATGTAGGAGAATTACAGTGGTCTGAGAATCACTAGAACAGTTTCCCTGTACAATTTCCTTAATGTTTTATTATAAGATTTTCGTAAGGTTTTACAACCAAGAAAAATCTTAATATTTCAGATTGTATTTGAGTTAAAGCATAGCTTTATGCATACTTGCTTTTTTGATTTGGATATGAATATGACGTGTTAAAAATAATTAGATGATACAGGAGTGGCAAAAACAGATAGGAAAATCAATATATGAAAAAGAAGAAAAAAAAAAAAGAGAAATTTATTTCCAGCTTTGCATTTTTCCAGCTTGCCTGAGAGATTGGGCCAACGGAGATGCTCTTGTCATTGGCATGAATAGATTGCACTGGAAGAAGGATCAGTGTAGACAGTTTCCCACTGTTGAGTGGTTTCCTGGTGCTCAGACAAGAACTGGAGGCAAGTTCAAGTTGCAGTCAGGCATTTCCAGGGTGCTGTTCTGGAAAGATTTCCTTACAGATTTAGGTCTTCACAAGCATCTGTTAATACTTCCAAAAGGCAAGGAGTTTTTCCCATGCAAAAGGGACTTTTTGTATCCAAATTCTCTTGTATTCTCTCTCCTGAAGTGCATATTTTAATTTTTCTCTGCTCTACAACAAAATCTCTTGGAGAACTTTCACTTAGCAAAACTCGTGGTGTCCTAGCCTTCCCTCACACATCAGAAATTGTCTTGGACCAAGTAAATAATCAAACGGGTTTGAAAGCTACAGTGGTTGTAGCAAATACCTTTGAGATCATTTCAAAGGAGGAAAACAAGGTACTATTTCTGGGAAGATGAGGTACCTGGGTTTTTGAGAGTTCAAACTTTGAATGCAAATGTGGTCCTGTGTGTGGATTTCAGTCTATTCCCCAACCCATGAACAATTTCAGTGGCTTAATAACATTTCTCCACAATTTACCCAAGAAACCCTGGAACTCTGTTTCATAAACTTTAACTGCAAGCTAGAAATAAAATGGGATCTAAGACTCATTTTATTGTTGCTGTTCTTTTATTTATCTCTCATGATACATAGATTTGTATTTACTGTGGTTGTGTGATAAATTACATCTGGAAGGAAGTCATGTCTCAGCTTTTATGTTCAGTACCATGTATCTCATGTCATTACTTGACTCTCTACAATGTAGTGGAGGAAAGGAGAGCACAGTTAGACCACCCTTATGTTCAACTTGATGCTTTGTAATTTTAAACAGACTCCTGTTTGTTACGGGTTTTTGTTGTTGTTCTTGTTTTGGGTTTTTTTGTTTGTTTTTGTTTTGTTTTTTTCCCCTTTTTACAATAATGTTGCTGTAATATGCTGATATGTGGATTATATGGATTTATATCTTGTATTTCACAGCTGTTCACTTTCAAAAGGCTTAGAATGTCTTGAAAGTTTTTAATATCCCAACCTTTTTTACTTTTGTGTGTACACAGTCCTCATCCCTCAATTAAACTGTTACTTTTTAAAGGTGGTTTTTTTAGTATTTTGTTTTATTGCATGTTTCTTCCCTGATTTCAGTGAATAGTGATATTTATCTGCAGGCATTATGTACAGAAGTATCACAAGATCAATATCAAACATACAACAGGTGCAAACTATTCCATTGCCAAAGCTATGGAAAAGAAAAAGAGAAAAAAATTAATTTATAAAAGCTTAAGCTTTTTTGATGACTTATTTCCATAGCACAATGAATTGCCTCATAATGAATAAGTAGCTACTTATAGAATGGAATCAAGAAGTCCAGTACTTTGTGCAAGAAGGATTTCTATATAAAATATAGAAACCATATATAAAGCAAATATGAAAATATTGATTCTTACTGGGAACAGGGTTACAGTAGGTTTATTTTTTTCAGGGCACTATGTCTTACATATCCTGCTGTCTTTCTGGCAAACCAAAAAAGCATCTCATTCCAGCTGAGCTAAAGTTCCACAGCAAAGTCCTCAGTAATTACGACCTTGTCTTATAGAAAATGGCATACCAGTTATGTGGGGTTTTTCCACAATTTTCTTCTGAAAACAAAATTTATCCTTCCAATACAGTCTTTCACAAATTGTTTTCTGACTTCCTTGGTGTGGCCTTTGGGTCAATTTCTTCTGACAAGGTGTACAATCGTGATCTAAATATAATTTTTCTAATCATATTTCCAAGCATGAATGACAACTGCTCTCCCCAGTTCAACCAGGGAATGACCCAGGAGCTGACATTTTTAAGGGAAACAAGAAGACCCTAAAAAACCCAAAGAGTTTTTGAGATTCCTGCACCACCCTGTTGGCTGGACAAGCCTTGTTTTGTGTCTCTCAGGTTTTTTAGTTTCAGTCAGAGTTTAGGTGGGATGAAAGAACTATGGATGACAGAAAGAGCTATAGGATGACAGAAAGAACTATGGATGACAGGATGTTCCTGTGCACATGAGACGGGGAAAATCTGTTCCTAAAGCCAAGCTACAGGAAATTAAATCTTTCTCCAAGTTTTATTGGTCGTCAAAAGGAGTTCCATTGAAATACTTAGCTCATTCTCCTCTCTGTCCACCACAAGACCAAATATATTAATTGGAACAATAAGAAAATACCTTTAGTAATTTATTTAAAGATCTAAAGAGCTTTGTGTCTGGGTAAAATACATCAAAATTGTAAGATTTTACCTATTCTATTGTATTTCTGACTGCTTTTTCTCACAAAAACTTAAAATTTAAGCTAGAGAGCCATGAAGGAACAATATTTTGAAAATATCTACCTCAAAATTTTTTAATAACAGATTATGTGCTTTGAAATCTCAATGGTTTCTTCTTGATTTCACCTGTCCCACTATTCATTCTTTTATGTCTCTTTGAAATAAATCAGAAGAGTGGGACAAGAATAATTCAAATGTTAATATGCAATCTTCTATTTTTTGATCATATGCAACAATATGTGGCCTGTTCACCTGGGAAAGGTGTTGTCTCTGCCAACACAGAACCTTTAAGTGACCTTTAGGATTTCTTCCAACTTAAATAATTCTGTGATTCTCTGTTCTTTATTATCAGTAACTATCCATTTGACATGTCTGCGTTTTAATGGAGTCATAAGGACTGCACTATGGAAACGGAATTTTTGACCAACTGGATAAGAAATGTCAAAATGACCATAATCTGGGAATACTGAAAATTATATTAATTTATAAACCAGAGAGGTGGTGAAAAACTTTTAAGTGCCTTGTGAAAACTTGTAGATATCTTCCATATTCATTTAACTACTGCTTAAACAAATTGTGTAACATCACATTTAATAGCAACAAAATAAATCAAATAAGCTTTTAAAGTGTTTGCTTAGGGCATTCATCTCAAGGAGTGCTGAAAGCAGGAGAAGTTAAGAAACAGGCAAACCTCTGGTTTATGCACAATTCAATGTTATCTAAATAGCTCTAAAAGATTTATAAGTTCTACTTGTGTATTTGCTTGAGAAATGACACAAGGACCTTCCTGATTTGCAAAAACCTCACTCCTGCTGGCTGCTAATTAGTTGTATAGCACCAGGGATGATTCATGAGTTCACAACTGCCTAACATTGGAATATGCTATATATAAACCATGTTTATAGTCTCATAATATGGCTGAACATGGCTTCTTTTCAACTTTAAAGCTTCTGACAAATCAGCATATTTAAACCATTTAGCCTGAGTAAGTATACTAGTCTATCAGGTGAAGAAGATACACTAAGCCTATTTTTCTTTTGAACTTTCCCATCAAAGAAGCTTGCATGCCTTTAACCTGTGTTGAGGGAACATGTAGTGTTTGCTGTGTAAATCAGCAGCAGGGTATAGAGCTGCCTTATTTTCACAGTGCCAAAAGCTGAAAATTACCAGGCTGTGCATGTGAAATCTCTGCTGTTGATGTATTAGAGGAGCACTGAAAGGAGAGGCAGGTAACTTCTGTTACTGAATTAATTTTTTTCTACCGTAAAGAAAAGACAAAAGAGAAAAAGATGAAAGAGACCTACACAGATTTTTTTATCCTATGGCAAGAGAAGGGACGGGTGAACTTTGAAAAAATGTGCAGGCACATACTAACAAGCTATTTCTACATTCTAGTAATAAAAAAGTCACTGTTGCAGCTCTTGATACATGAAAGAAGTGCCAAATATATTTTTGTGCTAGATAATTCTCAATTTTTTTGTGCTAGATAATAACTTTATTCCCATTCCTCAAACTGAAAAGTTTGCTGCACTTTTTGATAGTGCCAGTTCTCTTGGACTTCCTTACCAAAAATCCCACTCAGGCAGATTTTATTAACATCTGTGTAACTTATTTCCATGGTACAACTGCGAGGAGACAGTTCCAAGATGATTTGATTATTCAAATTCTAGTCCTACTGAACTGGAGAAATTGTTTGTCTGGAGTCAGTTTGTTTGTTTTTTACCTGTAAAAGATGAATTTGATTTCTATCTCCACAGAAAAAAACCCACCTCTTCACTAGATACCCTCTCTTTCTATATTTTAATGGCATAATAGTTAGGACAGCCATATTCCCATTATGTCTTCTGTTGCCCTTGCAGGGAGATTTATATGGCTGTAGAGCCCATCACTGATAACAGAATAATGGTGTCTTCATTCCTAAATCACACCTGCTATTTGCAACATAAATCATGCTTTGGCTATATTCCAGTCACATACACCTCACAGAAAATTGAAAGTAGAAGAAAAGCTAAAAATAGCTCTTGGCAAGGCCTGGATGGGTTTGTGTCTCACTATTCAAATCTTGGCTATGTAAAATATTCACAGAGGGGAATAAGCAATAACATCTAGTAAGAAGTGTTTGTCCTCTGTTGCAGGACAACACTGGTACAGCCAAGGAATCAAATAAACATCACAGATGTGTGAATTGTCAGGGCAGAGCAAGAATCAGAACCAAATCTTACAAAGTAATGCTAAATCCATTGGCCTAGAACATAAAAATATCAGAATAATACATCCAGCTTTCATGTTTTGCTGATTTTAGACATAAATCTAGTGAATAAACTATGAACACTTAATGGACAATGGTGAAAAAAAGGAGAAGCTAGCTTTTGGGGATTCAATTTTATTCTCTTCTACAAACATATTGCAAACCAGATAACTGAAATAGGTAGACTGAGCCACTCAGCCTGGCTAAATGTCAACAAAAAATTTCCACATTTTAATTTTGTCTGTATCCAAGTTTAACCCATGTAGTCTCTTACTACTCCTAAAACTGTAACCAAAGACTGGAAAGAGTTCTTCCTGAAGGCAGAATGTAAGAGGTTGATTGTCTTAATGTGACATACCAAAAGAAAAGACAAATGATGCCGCTGTTTTCAAATTCCCATGGATTTAACCATATGAGTCTGTGAGCTGGACAAGATTTGAGATGCAATATGGAGTTGCAGTGAGAAAGAACTGGCCTGGTCAGCATTGGCTTCACATCCACCATATCTAATATTCCCTTCATTTGGGAGAACAACCAGAGTAACCATGAAAAAGAGGTCCTAAGCCACCACTGCCCTGAAATGGTAAGACATTAAAATAGAATAACTCATACAACCACTCAAAATACCAAGAATCTTGAAGCTTTCAAGTTATGACATGACATTTCTTTGCTGTTCACAGAACTATATTAATTGTCATTGTATTAGGACTTACAATCAATCAATCAGTCAATCACTTGATGGGCAGATCTCTCATGTTTTGTGAAATTCTCAGCTGAATTTGAGGCACATATTGAGTATATTTTTACTGCCCAACTTTTATTTGTATTTTTGCCAAATGTCAGGTAATTGGAAGAAATTTGCTGTTGTACTTAAAGATCTAAGTATTTTCATCCACAAAACTTGAAGATATTTACATGAAAGTTTACACACAACTCTTTATGGTGTATCCTGGAAGCCTAAAAATACCATTCTCGTATTTTTGAATTATTGCAAGTTTCAAAGATTTACTGACGTCTAGTCCTTGACTCCTAAAGAGGCATCTCCTGTGAATGATATTTTTTCATCCTCTCTATTTTGAGAGATTGATGTTTTAATTTGTAAAATAACTTTCAAAGGTTATTTACAGTATCCTTCTAGTACATGAATCTGTCATTGTCTTTTATATATAAACAGCCATTAGCTTGATTAGAATAAACTTGGACACTAGTTCTGATATTTTATCTTTTTCAAGCACATTATTACCTTTCTGGCAGGCAAAATAAATTGGATTGGCATATGGTTTTGACATTATATGTGGAAGAACAGATACACAAAAATCTTGTCATTAGGTATGAAGATGAAATAGAGTTAAATTATTACCAGTGAGGCTGTCTCTCAAAAGATAGAATCACCTCATGACACATAAAAGTCTAATAAAGACAAGTCTTGAAATATTTTTCAAATTTTCTTTAAAAGTCAAATGAAGAAAAGGGTATTGTTCAAAATATTTAATCTAGTTAAAAAAAAGCAACTGTGAAACTCTAAACCAATGCAAGAACATAAGTAAAAACCAGTTGCACATGTTGAAATATACCCATAAGATGACCCAAGATATTAGCAATTTGTTTGGCTTATAAATTATAATAATAATAATTGTCAATATAGCATGTAAGCCACTCATGTTTCAGGATTCTAAATCCATTACCACAAAAATACAAAATAAATACAAATTGACGTGTAGAAAATGTTCAGTAATTACAAATGTGTTTTTCAATTGTGCAGCTTGCTTCTGGTAAAGGTCTGTAAATAAAGAGAATGCTTGTTACAGCTTTGTGTTGAAAGCAGGGCACAGATCTCTAATAAATTAAATAGAAACCACAAAATCAGATAAAGAAATAATCATAATTTATGTGTAAACTTATAAATACCAGCACATTTAAAGTAAAATAATTGTAAATATTCAACCTTTATAAATATGTATTGTTTGTTTTGAGGAACTTGAAGACAATGCCATAAAAATATTCTCAGAGTGAGAGTGGACTTTGCAAATGGAGCCATTTAATTGTCTGTCAAGGAATGACCTATATGTTGCAGCACACATTAAAAGTCATAGAAGGGTAAATGTTGCTCCTGTGCTACTTTAAATTAAATTAAAATAAATAAATAAAAATGAAGACTGAAAATCTTACCTATTGCTATGTGTTAAAAGGACTAAACGTGGAAGTTAAAAATAATAAAGTTACATAATATATGCTAATATTTTGTTTGACGCAGACCAGTTTGAATTTGAGAAAACCTGAGCAAGATATAAAAACTCTACCGAGTGACTAGAAAATCAATACACAGATTTTGGAAGCAATTTTAAGACTACTAGGTTATAATGGTATGGAATGACATAAAATAACTGGATTAGAGTATTTAAATCTTAGATTTAAAATTAGATTTCCAGTTCACCCTGTATTGGAAAAATTCTACCCCTAAATCCAAAGCGAATCAACGAAAATGTATTCTAATTTCTAGAAAAATTTCTTAAATGACTTGGGTAAATTTGTTATTTTTTCTTATATTGTAGAGAATGAGATTCTTTGAACTCAACTAAAATAAAAAGAATGTATCCAAAAGAATGATGACTGATGTATTATTTCAATTGGTGTAAATTTTCTTTCTTTTTTTTTCAATAGTTCAGTATTTTCAAGATGTAGTAATGAAGTTTACATTCTTCTTTGGCAATGCCTGTGATTTCCATTTATTTTCTGTAATGTAGCATACTTTCAGATTTGGCAGAAGTAAAGATGCTATGTATAAAATACTGAAAATAATTTGACTGAGCAGTATGCCACATGATGCCTTTTTCTGCTTATGCTAAATGGCTTATGAATCCACTGCCAAGACTTCATGAAAATATGTCTCTTCCTGCTTTAATGAGGGATTTAGCAAGGGGGACATAGGATATGACAATCCATGAAAATGACATCCTAAATAAACAAAAAAAAAAAGCCGCCTAGATCTAGAGGAGCTTTTTTTAAAAAAACACAAGAACAAAAATTTCCTGGGAGGACTGAAATTCTGCATTCTGCTTACTCTTATTATTTTCTCTATAATTATATATAAAGACAGCTTTTAGCAAAAGTGTAATTAAATGACACACATATACAAAGCAATTTTCTCCACATTTATGTTTTTCTGAACTTAGAGAAGTGGGTTGTAGTGCTGAACCTTTTTTGCCCTTCTTGTCTCCCTCTCCCAATCTTGTGGATAAAATATGAGAAAAAAAATCCAAAAAACTTAAGAATAAGAGGAAATATCTGGTAGATGAAATGCAAGATTTGCCTTCAGGACATATTTTCATGAGAGGCTATTTCCATCTCAGAGAAAAAAAAGAATGAAATGGGAGAAAAAAATCTGATCTTTTTTCATCACACATTGTTTAAGGGCTTCCTGAGAGGAATATTTAATCTAGACCATTTTTAAAAATGATGAACAGGCTCCCCATGAATGTGCTTATTCTCGTCTCAGATGTATTCATCCCATTCACATCTATCAGTTCAATAATGGTTCAATACATGAGGAAGATGATTAAAGGACACAGAGTAGTATTTGTTTTGTGTTTGGTCTGAAAGCATTAGCTGTATTTTGGCTGAGTTCTGCCATCAGATGTTATAGTTCCACCTGTGACCTCATATGAAAAACATTTTTATAGGTAAATAGTAAATATCTCAGACATGATAAAAAAATCTGAGGTGTGATAAGGAATATCACAACCCTCCTACAGAAATGAAGTGGGCATTTTTGCCCCCAAACTGTATTTTTATTCATAAATGCTTATTTAAAGATACCAAGTAACTCCAAATCTTTTTGAGAAGTGAGATATTCTGAGTCTCAAATGTCTAAACATGGCTTAAAATTGAATTACTTAAGTTTGGTATATTTTTCAGTGAAATAAAACTTGAAAAAATTAGGACTAATGTGGAATTTAACAACAAGAGTTAAACAAGAAAAGGTTTTTTTCCTGATTCTTGTAATTGGAAAATATTGGGAATGTATATCTCACAGATAATATTATATAGTTTTGGTTCAGTAAATCCAAAATATCAGTTTCACAGCTAAAGCATTTGTTTACTCCAAGTTTTTTAGTTTGCTTAATTGTTTTGGTTTATTGGTTAGGATTTTTTTATTTTGTTTTTGACTGGGTTTTCTTTGGTTGATTGAGGCCTTTTTGGTATTTTAGAGACATAGGAAAAGACTTTTAAAGCCAAGTGAGTAAAATGTTCAATGATATTCACAGGTCAAGGAGATCAGAAGTTGCAAGGATTCCACATAATGAGTCCAAATAAAAATTTGTGTCTTCTGTGGTATCATTTGGGAATTTGATCCTGTGATTTTGCCCATTTCATACTGGATGAAGTTCTTAAAAAAAAAAAAATCAGAGTCAAACAGAGATATTTAATCTTTTGCTTTGATCCATCAGTCCTGCTCATTTTGTTTTTAACAGTGATCCTGTAAAGTAGAATTATGTTTTCAATTTTACAATTTTTTTTTTTTAAGTCTGCATGCTAGCTACTGTGTGTGGACTATTGTTATAAAGGATGGAAAAACTAGAATAATCACAGTAGTTTATGCTGCTGAATAACTGATGTACATACTGAGTACTTAAAGCAAAATTAAGAAGCCCTCTTCCATTAAGGTCTGGTTGAAGATAAGTGGATATTGAGACACAGTGTGAAAATAGCAATAGGCATCATAAAAGTGAATATTTGTGCTGTTCAGTGCTTTGGGTCCCCAAGCATTTTAGAAATTCTAGTGCAAAGTATTCTCCATCTCTGTCTTGAAGAAACAGTGGCAAATATGTAGCAATGGCTGATTAAGGTACATTAATTTTTATAAAAAGAAACTGTGAAAGAGTGCTTAAGGGAACATTTACAGAAGTGGTACTACTCTTACTACTCTACATTAAAAATAAGGAAATTATTTGTTTTATTTTATTGCTATCCTAACCAGTTGCAAAATAAAGATAACAAAGGTATATTCTAATCCCAAAAAGTAATGGGCTGTGCTACACTAAAGAAACAGGTTTATAACAAACACAAGTAAACTTTTCTTATCTGAGGAAGACAACAAAGAGCATCAAAAGTGTTTGTTTAAAAATATTTTAAAGTATTTTAATATTTTTTTAGTCTTGCAAAGTGCTTTTCGTTTACATTTTGTTTTATTTAACCCAAGACTCCTGTTTCCCTTTGAAGGCAATGTTTAATCTCTTCACCATGGGAGGATACAGCTTAAAGCTTCAGAGCAAGTCTTTTAAAAGTAAATATGTGTTGTGAGACATTCAACTTTCAAGTCTTAGAAGTGGAACCATCTGAAATGCTTTTTTCCACTATTAGTGTTACATCATGACTGTAGCCACCAGGAGACATCTTAAATACACTTCCCAGTCATACTGCCTGGAAAATCTAAGTTTTCTCCATCCATTAAAAATAAAAAAGGTAATATTTAGCCTTTTGTGATTGAGAATAGTGCCACAGAGTGAGATGAAAAAGCTGTGTGAGTCTAGAACCAAGAAACCCATCAAAATGTAGATCCAGAATAATTAAGTTCTCCTTAAAGCGAGATAGCTCTTTGATTAGTGGAATAATAATAATAACAATAACAACTACCCAATAATAATTCATTAATAATGATAATGATAAAGATAATAAGATTAATAATTTTAAAAGTTCAAGATTAAAAAAAAAAATCTTTCCTGAGTATCAAATTATTGCAGACTGGAACAGGGATTATATCTTGGCTTTGAAGTGTTGCTCACTTTTAATGTTTATGGCTCAATTAATGATAAGTCTATAAAAGAAACAGGTTGAGATATTGAGAATTATGCTGTGTTTATTGAGGAATTGAGGAGTTTGGCAAAAGTATATTTGCAGGTTTATTTTAAAAGGTGTCAAAGAGTAGATGATAGAAAAATGGGGGAAAGTTGGTGGGCCTGCTGCTGGATTATTTAATGAAATCTGGAAAAAAATTCCTTTGTTTCTTAGTATGTACAATAGTATTTCAAGTAAATTCCCGAGTTTTCTATGTTGAGACATCAAAGTCCAAAATTCTCAGGTCTGACAACTACACCTGCATGAAACCATATGTAAGAACAAAAATGTTTGGGTAACACCACAAGTCAGACTTTTAAAACACAGCTGTGAGAACAGCCATCTCTTTGGAAGTGCTGTATCTAGAAAATGAGGAGGAGAACTACTTACTCACTTTATCTCAACAATTTATGCAGGTCTCTACTTAATTTAAATATGACAATGCTTGAATATGGTACTCATGAGTTTCTAGCAAAATCTTTTCACTTTGTGTTTTAACTAAACAAAGAAATGTCAATGAAAAAGGGTAATTTTAAAATAATTTGCTACTTAAAAACTGAGAACTTTTCATTGTTAGCAAAGTAATCCTCTTAAAATTTGAAAGAAAAAGGTTTTTTTTTTCATGTAAGCATTTGAAAATAAAGGTTATTTACATTATAGATTTGTAGCAATCACATCAATATATTTTAATAGATTAAAACTATCCTAAACTTTTACTTTCTGAATCTTATCATGCTCTGAATTTCCAAGATTGGAGATACTTAGAAAAAGGAATTGAAAGATTTTTTTTGTTTGTTTTACCTTTACTTTTTCTGTGTACAAGGGTACACAGAAAAAAAGAAACAGCATCATTGTGTTAGGTCCTCATCATCTGAACAATTCAGATTTAAATCTGAATTGTGAGTGGAGTGAGGCTACACCTGGGACAGGACAATATCAATTTTAGACATGTGGCACATCTTACTCCAGCTCCTCCAGGGAGTCTCTAGAAAACAATTCCTGCAGTGTTTAAAAACCATGTTGGCATTGCAAAGGAGAAGTTCCTCGTAAGATTCATAGGGACTCTGTACATGAACCTCAAAGATATCCGTACTTTGGAATAAAATTTGATATAAATGCATGCTGAGAAGACAAAAGAAACATAACTGCCTATATTATTGAGATCTGAAATTCAGCATTTAAGGAATGATGTGCAACAGAGGTAGAATAACCTTTCCAGAATACTCATCCTGTTGCTTTTCTCTTCAACAGCTGCTCCAGAGTGGCATCTTAATGTGCCTGCATAACATGTCAGAGAAACCAGATTTTGTTTTCTGAGGTAGTGTCTGCACTTTATAAATTTAAACAGGATAGCTGTTGTAGGAGGAGATCCATAAACCACTGAAAAGATAATTTGAAGTAACCCTTGGAAGATAACTAAAAGAAAAAGGGCAGGTCAAACCATTGTTAAGGATTTGTGAAAAACAAGGTTCTTGTTCAAAGAGCCTTGAATAGTCTTCAAATATTCATGTATCTGAGTGATGTAGGTTTACAAAAATCTACAGAGATTAAAAAATAGCTTGAAAACAAATGCACTAAGTGTACTCAACATTCAGTGGAAATTTTTTATTTTTCTGAATGTCTCCTCAATTCAGTCCAGTGTGGCTGCACCAATATCAATGAACTAATTTAAAATGAATTTCAATGTCACAGGAACAGCCACAAGAGTTCCATTGTAATGCAGAGCTAATTTAATGTAGCACTAAAGTGGCTTTGGCTGCTTAATACTTCACTGGATTTATTCAAACTGAGCAGAGAGCTTCTGGAGAAACCAAATAATATCTGCAGTGATAGGAGGTGAGTTGCTGCATGGTTGTCCCCTAAACTTTCCCTTGGGATGGGAAACTTTCCCATCATGGATGGGCATAAGAATTAAATTCATGGAGGAATCTGTGCACACCAAATGCTTTTTTCTTGTCTAAACCCATTTGTCATACAACACCTTCCTTTATTTTCCAAAGGAAAAGCTTTTTCTTCAGAAGGGTTCAGTGTAAATCACCTTATTTCTAATTTAAGTTTCCTTTTTGATCTACGTGTCATTAGGAAATATCAAAGTGGAATTTATTTCAAACGGGGAGTCTCAAAAACGAGAGACAATATTAAAATATTTCTGTGGAAAGATTTCATATTGCCTCAATTTCATTTCCTAAATGTAGTTTAAGCTAAAATTAAGCTGACTTCACCTAAGAACCTAAGTGTACTTAAAACTTTTAGAACAGGGAGCTTTGATGGGGCAAGGTTCTCTTGAAGATTTTTTTGACCAGCACCAGCTCTGTCATGTTTGGGTAGGGGAATTTTTGTAAGGATGATATTCTAAGCCATGATTTATTATTAATCTTGAATGTTAGAATCCTGTTAAATATTAATAAATACTGGCATTTTCATTACAGCCCTTAATTGATGTTTTCTTATCTGGTCCTATTAAGATAAAAAAATTTGTCCAAACAAACAATTTGAACAAATTGTGTGGGATGTTCAACAAATTCTTCCTGCAGCTGAGAGAGTGATATTTTCTCCCTATAGATGACTTATTGGCATTTGATAGTATTTATATTATGTAGCAGGTGACATTTCAGCATAATTGCTGTATTATTTATTTTATATAGTGACTCATGAATTGTTCGTTTTATAACATCAAACCCCTCAAATATGAAACTGTAAAGAACTGTGTCCATTATTAGATCCTTAATTGAATTTAATATGTTTACGTTCTCAGTACATTTTGCCTATTACTATCAGGAATTCAAAAATTTCTTCACTTCTGTCTAAGCTCTGATCAGTCCGAATTCTGGTGTGCACTGATTCTGCTCATGCTTGCTGTAAGCTCTGAGCATCCCAATGGAATAAGGAATTTCCAGAAACCAGATCTGAGGTACCTACATAAATTATTTATGTATGTATTTCATATTTTCTATTTATTCAGGCTCATAATTGATACCTGAAACTAATAATTTCTAAACTTCAGAAGTATCAGTTGGTTACAGAGTTAATCCAGAAATAATAGTTATCTTCCAGGATGCACATGATCCTTTAAAACTATGCATGTCTCATTTTATGAGAGCAAAGCTTTCCCCCCAAAAAAATTTCCTTCTTGTTTAAAGTACATTTTATGTGGTTGACACTTTCATTCCTTTTATAGCACCTCCAATTCTGAAATCAGCTGCTGCCAACAGCTTCAATGGAAACAGTCAGATCTCACAGCACTTAGATTTTAAACATCATAAGAAAACTGGCTTGTTTAAAAATACTGAAATAAAAGTGAAAGGTTTAGTGTATATGGTTAATATATATGATATAGCTAAGATTATAAGATATGTATTACATATAACAGTATGAATAATATCTATTATTATATAATAGATATACATATATAATAAATATATTAAATGTGTGTATATGTATATGAAATATATATAGGCCAGATATGCATGTGTTAAAAATTCATTGCTTAGAGGATGCCCATCCTCCGACAGATATTTCTACTTGCCCTAGCTTTGAAGCTAATCCATTCTTTTTGAATTTTCTGTCTTTTGTCTGTGTATTAGAAACTGTTTATTTTCTTGAATTTCAGGCAATATGGTATACCTGGGTTGCTCGGGTGGAGGGGTTTTTGTAGTTTTGTTTGTTTATTTGTTTGTTTTTATATGTTTGGCAAGTTTTTCTTTGTCTCTTTTGGTTTTGTGTCGGTGTTTTTGTTTTATCAGGTTAGGGTTGTGATTTTTCATTTTTCAGGTTTGTTTTGGTCTGGTTTGGGGTTTTTGTTGTGTGTATTTTATTTTTAAAGATGTTCTTACAACAGAACAGACCAGGTGGCTGAAGGAGATTGACCTGGAAGCCTACTGGCTCCTGGAGCCATGCACTGCAGGCCTGGTGAGAAACTGCAATTTTAGTTGGAAGACTGTAAATCCCTGCTGATTTTATTTGCAGAGTCCTTATCATTGAGGCTGTTTCCAGCATCCTGATCCTGCTAAAATGCTTAATTTCATTCCCCCTCCCTGCTTTCTGTTATGTAAATCCATTCAGATTGCTCCCCTTCTCACAAAATTAAGCTTGTTACAGGGGCTTGTGTGTCTCCACCGAAATTTGCAATAAACCTGGGACCTTTATCTCATGATTCTTGCTGTAACCATGACAAGCTGCCTTGGCAGAAGGTCAGCAGTTCATTAGTAATGTAGACACACATAGGTGACTGCTTACAATTATGAAGGAAATGGGGTTTCTGTGTGGTTTTAAACTTTATAGCCATGTCAACTTTTCCCTCCTTGAAAATGACATCTTGTGTTCAGCAGCTGTTGATTGCCACCCTCTATTTTCATGTGCTGTGACAAAGGTGTAAAACACCTTATCTTTTTGCTGTGTTTGTAATATAGCTGGTTCTTTCTCTCACTCCCTAAGGTTTTCCATTTTATGTGCCACTGCTGGCAATGCAATAAAGGCAATTCAGTGGTTTTGGGTGAAAAACCAAAGGAAGTCCCTTTTTAACCAGAATGGCAGTTAATTTTTCTGCCTTTATTATGGAACGAGCCACAGTTTAGATAAATGCATCCACATTTTAGCCCCTAAATTTAAAATAATCTGAGTTGGTGCATTATTTTTTCTTCTGAATGCATCTATTTAAATACCTGCTTTTCAAAACAGAAGTGGAATGTATGATATTTTTGCAGTCTTAAGTATCAATTTAACTGTATTAAATGGCGTTTATTGGTCATCAGGAGGGATACTGCCATCTTATTAGTGCTGCGAAAGGTCTTTTCTATTTCCTGTCGTAAAATCCTGTTTGGAAAGAAAGGGGTTTTAGTCATGAACATCATTCCAACTCCATTAATAGCCTTCCACAAAGAAACCAAGCTTTTGTTCTTCAGGTACCCAGAACTGCCATTGTCCTGACTTGATGCTTCTACTTGTAGTTATTAAACTACAAACTTTTGTTGTTGTTGTTGTTTTTCCATTTAATCATTGAGGAACTAACACTGCTAGAACAGTGATTTAGTCTTCTGCTTACATGTATCATTACACTATAAATCTTTTTAAATTATTGCTCAGAAAGCAAAATTAACTGAAATAAACCCCTGAAGTGTGTTTAAAGGAGCAAGAAAGTTTTGTATCCTAATCTTGTATTCTTGTCCTTCCTTACTCTTAGCCCATCCTGCTCAACCACACTCAGGTCACTGAAGTCTTAGGTAAATACTCAGACAGATGAAAGGAAGATTTGTTAAATGCCATCTGTGATCAGAGCTGTTTTTCTGGCTTCTCTTCATCTCACCTGGCAGTTATCCCTTTTAATTAAGAGGATCAATGCAGTTTATTCTCCCAAATGACATATTTTTGTGTTTTGGGTGGGCTGGATTTTTTTGTGTTTAATCATTTGTTCTTCTTATTCACAGGGGATGAAAAAAATGTGTTGTTGAAATAGGAAGATGTACAAGAGAAAACGATCACCCACTAAAGCACCCCATCTTTCAGCAAGGGTCACCCAGAGGGACATTGCCATCTTAACACTGTGAAAGCCCTTCTGTCTCTTCTGTCATAAAAAGATGTTTTGAAAGAAAGGGGTCCTAGCCATGACTCTCATTCTACTTGCAGTAACAGCCCGTTTGGGAGCAGACTTCATCAAAGCACTGCCGTGTGAACAGCACTTTCCCCAGCAGCCTTGTGCCTACCCCGCACTGTTTCAATGGCAGCAAAACACTTGGATCAACAGCATCATGATTTCAGACAGAGACAGACTGAAGCCACAGGTGAGAAGAGAAAACACATTTTGACAAATACCAGTAGCACTTGTAATCCTAGACATTGCCCTGAGCGAAGGATTGATGTTCATATGGCAGTAAACCAGTCAGTGACAGCAGCCTACCTTTTGGCATTTTTTTCTTTCAGTCTTTAATTCCACTTGGATAAATTACTGGGACCTGGGAAAAAAACCCAGGTATTAATGCAGATGTATGTCAGTTAAGTGGGAAACTACAGGAGTGATTGACAAGATTATTTCTCACCATCTCCATGCTCCAAGCAGCTTTCTGTGCCCATCTACACATTTTAAATTTCTGCTCAAATTCATCTCTGAAGGGGACAGGCTTAGTAAGTGTTTAGTGGTACTACACTTGTTAAAGAGAGCCAGGGGCCAGTAACACCATGTTAGAGTTTCTATCTCTACAGAGATAATTCCTACCTGCAGCTCCCATGCAGCAAGGCATTTAGAACAAATAGAGGTTTCATTATTTTAATGTTTTGCCATATAGCAGAAATTGCAGGGGGAAAAAATATGGGAGACAAAGACATTCAGATGTCTTTACTTCATTTTTAAAGCAATATACATAGACAATATTCTTAGAGCTAAGGAGGGGCATTTTGGATTAATGAAATAAGTGTATTAATTTTGACAGAAACAAAAATTCTATGGATATTACATTTTAGTCCATTGATTGACAAAAAGCTAAAGTTTCATTTTATTGACTGCTTAGATAATTACAGGTATGCACAGAATCAGTACAAAGCAAGTGTGCAAACCTATCTTTTATCACAGTTTTTATCCCTAGCTTTGAACAGGTGGCTAATTTAAACATTGATAACTTTACAAATACAAGATGTGCAAGTTTTAGATTTAATTTAAAGATTTTAATCTGAAAGAATTTTGAAATGTATGATTTGTAGCTGGCTGAGAAAGTAATTTAAAAAAACAAAAATTAAAAAAAGCCTGAAAATAATTGTCTTCAATGTAGCTTCAGTAGGATGCTGAAAAGAAATTGATGCAAATAATATGTAGGTATTGACTGTTGCTGAGGAGCTGTTTCCTCACAGTAGTCATTATATTTGTCTACACTGACCCACACTGAATAAATGTGTTCATGTCAGCTGGGAGGAAATGTAATGATACACCTTTGGTGCCATAGCAGAATTTTAACCATGTCAGAGCCCTGCAGACAAGCTGTTCCCTGGCACTGCAGGGCAGAGTTATTGATTTACACATAGTTTGCTGTGATGCAGCTATCAGTTAAACAGCAAGAGGACTTTTGTTCTTTGTCATTAATCCTCCTGCTTGTCATACCACAAGGCAACAGTGAAAAAAATTGTATCAGCTCTGTGGAAGCTGGAGGGGAGAAGGAAATCCTTCTCGACAATAAATCACGTCAAAATAAAAATGAGGGTAATACCTCCGTGTGTGTTATGTTTAAATGTCTCCAGAAAACCTTCCTTGTAGAGGTTTCCTGTTTTGGTGAAGTTCTGCAGAGGCTTTCAGTTCCAAGTAAAGTGGATTTAAACAATTCAGATCAGTCAAATGTAAGTATCTTCAAGAGCATCTATTAAAAATGGTACCCCTATTTACCAGTGCCAAATCCCATTTAGGAGGAGCCTTTTCTGCCTGCTCAATGGGGAGGGAGCTGAGCTCAGAGCTTGGGGAGGTCTCAGACTTGGGTATGGGACAAAGTTCTTTTTCTTATAGAAGTGATTGGCAGAAAAAGAGAAAGGCCTGTTTTCTTTTCTGTTGAATCCAGAAATAATGGGATAAAAATAGTTGACAGTCATGAAGTTTCTATGAAGACAGAACCTCTGCTGTGAGAATTTTTTTTTTACAGTGTGTCTTTGGTGACAAAAATATAATAAAGAAGAAACACTTTACTGAGATGAAAGCATTCAGAAATGTAATGCAGCCTTTAACACACAAGAAAAGTTGAGAAAAGTTCAACAGGAATCTTTTTTGTTTTCCAGTCTGTATTCACCACATACTTTTTTTTGTTCACAGGTTAATTCTTAATATAAACAGTTTACCACAAAAATTAGGAACACCATTCAAGTCTAATTACAAAGAAAAATATAGGCTATATTACTGTATATTCTAATATATTACTTAGTGCTCTTTGTTATGGAAAAGCATAATCATTAACTAGTGAGGAATAATATGTTTTTGCATTAAATTAAGGTGAATTCATTAAAATATGTTTATTCTTCTATAATTTGCTGTGCTGTAGCAGTGTTAATTGTACTTACTGTAATGTCTTGATCTGAACTTAATTTTTAATAGACACAAGACTTAGCTTAATTAAGTTCTCCTCACTACTGTTGCATAGGGAATTTAGGAAGAAAATCACTTATGTTTTAAAATTATTTAAGTGTTTTTGCTGTGTTTTACTTGCCCTCCATATGCACCGATGCGTGTGCCAACACCATCATTAAAAGCCAGTTTAGTAAATATATAAATAAACTCCCAGTGGTTTTCCAGACTTCTTCAAATAGGTGCAAGAAACCAGTATGGGAAAGATGGCCTTTCCACATGGCTGGAAGGTATGGCAAGTGCATATGCAAAGGTTCCCAAACCATCTCTGGGTCCTCCATGATGATGGTATCTTGGACAAAATCTCTGAGTAATTTTTCACTTCCTGTAGCTTTTGGGTTTTTGGTTGGTTGGTTGGGGTTTTTTTCTTGTTTATTTGGTTTTGGCTTTGGTTTTGTTTGCTTTTTTCCACTTGCACCATTACTCCATGAAGAAGCAGCAAAAAACCTTTAGGGATCCTGCCCTTGGCAGATGGAACAATTCCTACCCATATGGCGGGAGGAACACAGCAATTTTTCCAAAACTGGACATAAATCCACCTTGTTTTTCTGAACTGCTCTTTTTTTGGAAGTGTTCTGCTACCTCCTTTCCTTCTGTTCAGTCGTTTCTTTTTTCTGTTAAAGAAATCTCTCCCCAAGTGCTTCATTGTAATGAACCATTTCTATTCAGGTAGCCAGCTGACAGAATTTTCTCATCTGATGTGCAACAGCATTAACTTTTCACTCTTCATTAATAATTCTCTACTACATCTAAATTTCTGTGGCTAAGCTAAAATAATGCCCACATTTTAAAAATACCTGGTTTGTACTTTAGTCAAGACCTGTAATACCATCAAGAGCTACCTGAAAATACAAATCATTTTCTTTCCACTCAGGTTCCTGGAATCCTTAATGTTTCTGAATCATTCAAACATGCTTCAGCAATGTAAGGATGAGTAATTTTTGAGTGTAATACAGGTATTTTCATTTCTTTATTACTTACTGCCTTAACCCCAAAATCAGAGCTGTTGAGCTTGAGACACCAACCACTCCTCATCAAAAATTTAAGCCATGCCTCAAGCAGGGCCTGAAACACAGGGCACAGAGGGTCAGTGAAGCAGAAAGTACAGTACACTGAACTGGCCTGCTGATTCCAAGGAAAAGAAAGGTTTGGAAATGTGGCAAAATTCATTAATTTCTGCTTAAAATATTTAGCATTCACACTGGAGGTGTAAGATTGGCTGGGGAGAAATGTGAGGTTCATTCTATTCAGGCTCAGATTTATTTTTGGAGGTTAACTTACTGGTAAAAATATCTAGAGAAGAAATACAGAGAAAAAAACTCCCTGTACATTCCTGATCCTTCAAATACTCTTGGGTTTTAAGTGCTGATTTGTTTTTGTTTCTTTTTTTTTCCTGTGGAAGTTAGCTGCAAGCTCTCCTTAATGAGAATAAGATTTCTTCTGGTATTTATCTTTTGCATAGTAACATCACTTCATGACAAAATTTATGTAATTCTTAATAATGGCTCATGTGAAACTGTTCTAATTGTATCATTCCTCTTCAAGTTCCTGTCTCCTTATTGAAGAAATGGTGTTATTTATTAAAAGAAAATTTTGATGTGCATTCCAGCTGCATAAACATGTATGGAAATTACATACTGGTTAGAAAAAAAAATTACCTTGGAAAATATATTAAAATATATATTTGATCTTTGTTTTTCTATATTTAGCAGGAAACTTTTATTTTTAAATTTTTTTTCTTTTTCCCCATGCCTGTTTGTTATGCTATGATTCTTCACAAGAAAAATTAACAAAAATATTGCCTCAAAGCATGGTCTAAAACTAACTGTTCAGGTAAATTTTCTTTGAACAGCACACCAGTTTTCTAATAAAGTGCAATGGCCCTCAGCTTTTAAATGAAATGTTCCTTCTTGTAGTGTCCTCCTGTTATTACTGAAGAAAAAAATCTTTATTTATTTTCCTATTTCTCTTTTACAAGAAATATCTATTAAGACTGTGGAGCTTATCCATCAGTGCTCTTACTTGTTGGCCATGACCCTCTGGATGGGACCATCCAACCACTTTCTTATCCATGTAAATATCCACCCATCAGACCTGTATCTCTCCAGTTTAGAGAAAAGGATGTTGTGGGGGACAGAAATCCAGACAAATGACATCTGCAGCCCTTCCCTTGTTCAGTGATGTGTTGTAGTTTAGGTTTGGGGTGGGTCCCCGGGGAAGGTTCCCTGGGGAGCCCCCCTGGCTTTAGGTTCATTGGTATTTGCAGGCAGGCAGGCAAGGAGACTCTAGATGGCTGGTGAGCTGCTGATGAGATGAGGATTTATTTGGAGTTCCACCCCAGAAAGGCAGCATGGTCACTGAGGGAGACGGGGAAGGAGGGGGAGGGGGGGGAGGGGAGAGGGAAGGGGAGAGGAGCAGAGCCTCCGGAGGCCTCCAGGGCAAAAAGTCGGGGAGTCTGCTTCCCCCTGCACTCTTAACAGGGAAATTCAAAGCGGGCGCGGGTTGATTCTCCAGCCAATGGGTTTAGAGACACGATACTGCAGGGGAGATTCAGACTTGGGATAAACTATACACTTTACAGGGGGCATACCCTTCAATGAACTAGAGCATACCATTTCAATAAAATGCAATTCCACACTGATGTAGGCATTATAAATAAATATGTTGAGTCATTGATCTAAGACAAACTATTTCTTAGGAATTTCTTCCTATTACTCATAACAGTTCAGTGTCTGTTTATTTCTTTCTCAAAACAGCCAGGCAATCTGTTTTCACTTATAAACTAAATTCATTTATAAACTCAAAGGGAGCAGATCCCAGCATGATAATAAATTAGGAGACATTGTTTCCTTATAGTATTTTGTCATTTGTACTAAACACACCAGATTTTTTTTCGGTCTCCTGGTTTCTTTGCGTTTTGCATGCTGACAGTGAGAATAGATATAAGAGCAGATGCCATTGTGCTAACCCCCTGCCTTCAGAGCAGATTGAATATTTTGTTATCACCATTTGCAGGCTATTGTGTGCAGACATTTACTCTGAAATTTACGTGCCAGTACTGCAATGCGGTGGTTTGTGAGTGGTACAGGTGGGTGGGAAAGTTCTTAAATAAATATTGATATTTTCCCCAGTGTGCTTTATCTGTATGATACTTTATTAAAATAAACATAAGATAAGGTTGTTGTATTTTCCATATAGTTGCACAACATGCCCGTAAAGCTATGTTTAGATACCATTTGCTCTTGCAGTATTGAGCACTTTCCTCATTGCAACTCTCTTCTGCTCCCTCCTCAGGTATTCCTCCTTCAAAAAGCAACAAATTAAGTCCTTGGTCTTACTGAGGCTAATGTGTAATTTAAGACAGCTTTAATAGTAATTAAAATGATAATTTTCTGTGGTCACTAATAGTCATGATAGGACTGCTTTGGAAGGTGTAAAGGTCTGTAAGTTTGTCATATTCCCTTTCTCCCTCTCAGCTGGAGTTGTCCTGCTGAGATGTGTATATTTATATTAAATTTATAATTGACAACAGAATAGCCTGCTTCAGATTTTCTTACAAAAAATACACATAATTGCACAAGTGTCAAGTCGCTCTACCTGGCTCCAGCTGTTAACTTTCAAGAAAACTCTTCAAAAAAAAAAAGTAAGAAGGAGATCAAATACTCTTTCATGGTATTAGTTCATCTCTCTGTTCTCTTGTAAAGACATTCCTTGTCATAACAAAAATGAAAATTAATTTTCTAACATTTATTTATGCCTGTTAAAAATTCTTTGTTTTCTAAGGGCCTCTTAAGGTGAAGTTCAAGTTTTAAGCAGGAAAAAACCCAAATCAAAACAGTATAAAGAAATCCAGAAACCCTTTCAATATTTTCCACTTATCTTATATAACGGGGGGTTAGATTTGTTTAGATTTGTTTCTTTTTTCACTAATAGAATTTTTTCCCTGTTAGTTGCTAGGAGACTAACTACTAGGTACTTGTGGATGCTTGACCAAAACAGAGAGGTGGCCAAAGGAGAGGGTAGCACTGGGTTATATCTTGTTTTTGGGTCTCTGAGAGTTCTTCTTGGAGGGGGTAGATAACCGAGGTTGTTGTTTGTTTTCCTTGTTATACATACCAGTAAAGAACTGTTATTCTTATCCCCATACCTCAGCCTGAGAGCCCCCTTAATTTTCTAAATTAGAATAATTTGGAGGGAGGGGATTTGAATTCTCCATCTCTAGGGAGTCCTGCCCCTCCCTAGCAGATACCTGTCTTTCAAACCAAGACAATAAGGAAGTTAAAAAGGTCATATTTCTACTCTCTGAGACTTTACACAATGACAGGAGTAAACGAAACAGATGAGCTTTTCCATCCTTATAGACAGGTCTAGAACTCTTGCAGGAAGGAAATCTAGATAGAAATTCAGGTATGTTTACACTTGGGTTTAGTCTTTTTTTTCTGTTTAGGAACTGAATTGTACAACACTACATTTAACTTCTATGGTTCCCAAATTGTTCACCATTAGCAGAAAGTATTGCTACAGTGATCATTACAAGTCAACCTGAATTTTCTGTTTTGGCTGAACACTTTCATTTACCGTTTTACTAAAAGGGAACTTGTCAACATTTGATGGAAATTTTAGGGCATTATGTTAATTGTAATTAATTTACCTTCCAAATACGATTATAATGCATCTATTTTTAATTTTTCTAAAACCAACTTTTTTTTTTTCTTTCTTTTTAGGTTGTCCATCATGCTTGAAAAATTCCTTTCTAAATACATGAGGAGTTTTTTTCATATTCGAGCCATCTTTAATCCCTTATCCTTAATGTCTGCAGATACTCCTCATTCCCACCTCATCGTTGTCCATGTTTATCTGTTCTTTAGCATCTAAAAAGGACAGATGAAGATTTCTTTTCACAGAACACTCACAGTAATGGAGAAGAAATAAACAGGGAAGAAAACACTCCATGTTCTAACCCGGACTGATACTGCCGGATACTTTCACGTACCTGAAGAGCTCCTTCTGCCAAAACTTAAGTTGATTTTTTTTAATATGATGCATTTGTTTAGGAGGTTTTGTCCTTTTTCCACTAATAGCAACAGGATTAATTTTTCATTACCTTCATCTTGACAAGTAAATGTCACTATGCCTGGCAGAACCACTCCTTAAAAGCAGATAGCATCTGCTTTTCCTGAGCACTCTCTGCAGAGGTGCAGATGTATAAAGAGGATGTGAGTCAAATTTGTTATTTGTATCAACAAAAACTTCATGCTCATCTGAGGACAGAATTTAGGCTCTATTTATTTCCAATATAAAGTCATTTCAAGGAGATAAGTGTTACATTTTCCCATAAACAGTCAGGGGAGGGAAGTGGAAAAAACACCACAGATGACAGCACAAGTACTGTATTTGGTATTGTACAATTCCAGTACAAATTGCTGCAAAACATGAAGACAATAAATGTGACTGAGCTCTGAGCATAAGCTACACAGCTGCAATGCAAGATTGTCCTTTCAGAGTGTTGTAGGATATTTTCACAACTGCAGACATTAAGAATACATTTTGGTCACAATTCTCCAGTAGTAACAAAGGTCTTGATGACAGCAAGTTACTGAGAAGATGAAAAAATGAGTTTTAACGCATAAGTCTAACTCTCAAGGTGATTTACATTGCCACAGTGTGCAAACCCAATGTTCTTGCAGAAGCGAAAAATGTCATTACACTCCTTTGAGGCAAATGGAAATAATTTTCCTTTTCTGATTTTACCTGAATCTAATAAAAACAGTGTCATGCTTTCATGTCACTGCAGCCTGAACAAGCCTCACAAGTTCTTTTTTTTTTTTTCCCTGTTGTAAAAGGCAGATTCTCTGAAGCCAAAATAGTTTCTATTGTCTCAGACCTCTGGGAAAAGAATGTAAATAAGAAAAGCAAATAGTGAAATTAAAACTGCAAATTGAAGGAATTTCTTTGGTTTTTAGGTTTTTGAAATGGTTTTCAGATTGACATTTCCCTTATCTTCTGAATGGTTTTTCTCTAGACAAAGACATCTCTGAAAAATAGGCTTAAATTTGCTGTTTCTAGGGAATTTTTTCAGCAAAATTTAGGCAAGGGTTTTTCTGGTTATGTCTTCCTAAAACACGAATGAGATTATGCCATGTGAAAAAGAAAGAGTCTGGTTGTTAGATTTTTAGAAAAGAGTGGTCTGAGGAACCAAAACCATGTTGCAATAGCTGTAGGAAGGTTTAATTCTGGATAGTGCCAGTGATGATTGGGAAATTTGCGAGCATTTTGTGTGTGCAAACAGCACCAGGCACCAAGTGTGCCCCTCCATGCAACCATCCAAGATGCAAAGCTTGTTTACGGCATACAATTTATAAAATTATCCTAACTCTGAGGTCAGGAAAGCATTTCCAAGTACATTCCCAATTCTGGTCTTCAAAAGTGGGAGAAGGCCTTGCTTGCTGAATAGTGCTGTTGTGGTACTTTATTGAGCAATCCAAGACACCATCATATTAATTTAGAAGTTTCCTCAGAAATCTTAGGGCTTGGATGGATAAGTGTGGAAAAAGGCTGAGAGAAAATAGAGATGGTAAGGTGGGATTTATCAGTGGGATTTATCAGCTCAAGCTTTGGAAACTATATTAACGTGTCTGATAACACATGTATCTGCTGCAGCCAACAGAGAGTACTTGAAGAGTGCAATTAATTTTATCCTTAAATAGGTGTGTTAAAACAGGTTAAATAAATAGTGCTTGTTTTTCTCAGACAATTGTAAGGGACATCCAGTTAACTAGTTCAGATCTAACTGTCTGTGTTATAGATGTCGGACATTAAGGTGAGATGAAGAGATTTTTCGCAGAGCCACAGAGAATACTTAAGACCCAAACAGGACTCTGCACTTCCTCCATCACCTGAAGCAATCTAAGAAGTGCTTTTCCCACTAAAAGCTGACATACAATATTTTTAATTAAAATGTGAATATTTTCTGTATCTTTCTCTTGATTGACTCTGCTCGCTAACTTTAGCTGACCAAGTTCTGCGTATCTTCACTGATATTTCCAAGTTCCAGTAGAGCTGACCTCTCTAGAAATGATGGAAGTTTTCTGGCTGGACTGTGCAACCTTCACCCTTGTGCTGACATCATCATTACCATAAGCTATAGCTGGAGCAAGCAAACAAAAAAACAAGGTTAGCTTTTTTCAGTGTGCTGTCTCAGTGCAGTGAATGTCTCTGCTTTGCTACTGGTTCTCACCTTTTACTTGGGAGCCCACTTTGATTCACAGTTCCTTATGTCTCCTATCTCTTGTTCTTATTTCAATTCCTGTGATTATTCTGGCCCTCAGAACTGAGTAAATTAAAGTCACCGGGAGCAGTTCATGCCAAGTAAAGAAAGACAGAGAGGAAATCAGGAGGGAAAATACAACATGATAGGATACTAAATAATGCCGTAATAGGTAACTTAAGGTAAAAGTTGGTGGTTACCTCTCTTACTTAAGTTCATAACTTTGTTGATTCTTTAAAAGCTTTTTATGTTTCTAGGCTACTAGTAGATTAATATGGAGAAAGCCATGCATTTAGGGATAATACAGGGAGTGGTAAGAGCTAACGTGATGATGTGTCCCTTCAGAACATATATTAGTAATCAGACAGAAGATTCCTTTTTCACAGTTTATTTTCAGAAACAGTTTTACTATTTTCTTTTAGGAAGAGCTATTTTGAATTCAATGAGGAGCATTTTGATTAGGCCTTAAGAAGAACATGAGACAGGAAGGATACTTTTTTGGTTTTCCCCCATAAATTCAGCATAATATGGCTTATTTAGGCTCTGGTTACACCAATAATTATGAATATACTTTCATACACTCATTTTTAATTCAGTCATGGAGAATATATAGGCAGAGATAAAATTATTGAAATGAAACTGCAATAAGGACCCTACCTCTGTACAGAAATTGATTGTTCTCTTAGGACTCTATATTTAAAAACCTTCAAGGAAAACATTAGGGTTTTCTTTAAGGACAAAAAATGTCACAGTATGACCTTGATCCAAGTTCTCCTTGATGTCACAAGGAATGCCACATAACCACAGAATAGCTGAGGGTGAAAGGAACTTTTGGAGGTTAATGGCCCAAGCTCTGTGCTCAAGCAGGGCCACCCAGATGCAGTTACCCAGGACCCTTTCCAGACATATTTTTAACATCTCCAAGGATGATATACTACAACCTTACTGTCTGACAGCAATCAATTAACAACTTTGTGTGTACACCTATCCTGAGGACATGAGGGCTCCTCTGTCTGGGTAGTTTGAAAGCAGAGTGACCAAAATTAAAGGTCAGGAACAATATTCATACACAGGCTCCTTTCTTAGTCCCCTGAATTAACTGACTGACTTATGATAAAAATATTATATGCAGAGAAATAATATTAACGTACAACTCTTTTGATTCCATTCAGTTACTAGCCATCTAGTCAGAATTTAAAAGAAAGTACTATAACAAGATATTTGTGAGAAACCTCTAGGCAGAAGATGTTAATAAAAGTTCCAGGGAAAGTTCTGAATACAAAATTATATATATATTGTAAATAAAAGTTGTGCTTGTGCAAGTAATAGTAAAATTTTATTTCATAATAAATTGATGATGATGATGCTTATTTTAAGGGCTCTACTTTAATGAGGCTTCAAGATACTTCCACCCTTGAAGAATTTAGCACAAATATAAAAAATAAATTCCTTTTGGTCCTATGCTCAGAAAGAATGGTAATTTCGTGGTAGGCAACCTAATCTTTCTTGTTTAAGCAAACTTGTGTTTATTCTTTTTTTACCAAATAAACAGTATGAAGGTCTGCAGATTTCTTTAATCTCTCATCTTATTTGATTAATTAGTGGTCAGCTTCTTCAGTCACGGGCAGGCAGACATTTACACTTAATGTAGTGCAGAGGCTGGGGGCCATACCTCACATAATACAAACTTTGGAACTTATGAACTCAGAAACTCCTCCTCCATGGTCCTGGCTGAGTTATTGCCCTGAACTTCAAGAGGCAGATTTGCTGTGTGGAAAATGTTCTATACTGTTCATGTTCTGTGCCGGGCAGTCTAAAATTGGCACAGGTTTTATTTTCTCACATTCCTCTGACACAGAGCAATAATAACAATGATATTAATAAATATCTTTGCATTATTCTTTCCACCTTGGGGCCAAAATAGGTCAAATACAGCTGCATAAAATCTTTTTGTGCACAAAAAATGTGGTTGCTATTCACTTGAAGTAAACACATATATATCCATCTGTATGTGGTTTTGTATCTGGAGGTATTTACAACAGCCTATTTTAAACATACAGAATCACATGATGCCAATGAGTTATGGAACCTGACATGTCTGCTTTTAAAAACAGAGCTGCACCAGGTAAGTTTAAATTTAGCTTATATCAGGTCAGAATCAGTAAAAAACCAAATAGATTACATGAAGCTGGCTGACAATTTTATATAGGGGAAAAATAAAGAAAAATTATGCACCAAATTTATAGAGAACTGTGAATTTGTCTTCGTGACTGATAAATTGGTTTTTTTTTTTTTAATTCTAGGTGTTGTTTTTAGTCTTTTATCTATCAAATCCCATTGATACACCCAGAATTGGAAGAGTGAAATGAGTCTGTCTAGTCTAAGATCTAGTCCAAGATTCAGAAACCTCTTTCTTCAGTCTAAACCAAAGATCTGAAGTAAAATTTAAACCAAATTGAAATTCAAAAATTCATATAAAGGACATTCCAACTGTTTTTCATTCTCTCCATCAGTGTGTACTATTTTTCATGGCTATAATTCAGAATGCTAATAAAATCAGAAGACATTTGTCAATAACTGTAAGTTATACTTTGCAATGAATTTATCAAAAAAAAATTTCTGAATTGCTCATTTTTCCATATTTTAAATAAAAGCCCATGATTCTGTGAAGGTGGGATTACAAGAAAACAGTTGAAGAGATAAGGGAGAGTCAGTCTTAGTATCAAAATCCAAGGAAAGTTTGAGTGTAGCAGGCTAATATGGAAGTGATCATTTTCAATCAATTA
Source organism: Prinia subflava (assembly GCF_021018805.1). Lineage (NCBI taxonomy): Eukaryota > Metazoa > Chordata > Aves > Passeriformes > Cisticolidae > Prinia > Prinia subflava. Next base: position 28,811,909 of record NC_086283.1, on the reverse strand, counting down.
AGGATAATACTTCTGCAGGTTGAGAAAAATTATGTAAAAAAACCAAAATTAAAAAAGTTGCAAAGAGGCATAAAGGATTATCTGGAAATTAACACAGAAGTCACCCTAGCCTTGCTTTGGAGAGTTTTGGAGTTGTTTACCCTGTCCTTTGTAACCCTCTTGAATCCAAAATGCTGGGTAGCAACCAGCTGCTCAGAAGTGACTTAAAAAAAAATAAAAAATTCAAAGAACCTTCCCCAGAGGATGGAGACATGGACTTGTTTAAATTCGTGGAAAAATGTCTTTTGACTACAGGAAGGCCAAGATTCAGGCTTGATGTTTTAAATATGTCCATCCTGATTAAATGCTAAAGGGTAAATGCAGTGCTAGCAGAAGGCCTGATCACATGGTCATAAATATTTAGGGAGTCCATTCCAGTTCCCATCAAAAGGGGAAAAAATGACACAGAAGGACAAAGCCAGACAGCAATGAAAGTCCTTCTGTTTCTAAAGCCACAAAAGGTTCCAAGAGTGTTCTTTTTCCAAAGTACACAGAAAGCGTAGCTCAAAAATATATGTTAAAACTAACAGGCAAGCGGAGCTTTCAAACTGACTAATGTTAAAATTATTTTAATTGGAAAAATTGCAATGGAAAAATTGACTTACAAAATGCAGCGTTTCCCCTCCTTTTCTCCATTTGTTTGCTGAGGTTGTTGACACAAGGCCTCTGGACCCAACCTGGTGTTGCAGCACCTCTCCAGTTTGGATGATCCCTCACCACCCTTTGGGGGATTTTCCTCACTCAGGAACATAATTTTCTTGGCTGCCGCTTTCCCCCTCACAAGGGGCATTTTCTCCATATTTTGTTCCAGCTCCTGACAATCTCATTTCTCTTGAACAAATTATTCTGCTCATTCTGGGTTGTTTCATCATAATCAAAGATGAGCAAGGGAATTTATTTTGTGCATGCAGCTGGAAGTCATACCTTTTGACTGCAGCGTGGAGAGACATCTGAACACTTGTGGCTCTTCCCTAACATGAATCTTAAGGATGTCCCATGGTTTAGTATTTCAGATAAGTTTGATAGGATATTTACTTTTTATATTTTCTGAATTTAATCAAATAATTAAATCATCTACCATTATCATTGTCATGAAAAAACCCATCGAATTAATTTTGAGTTAGGAAAAGTGCAAAGGATTTTTGCTTTTTCTTCTTGATCTTGAGATTTTATTGTGAGTTGAGGTAGAGATGGTTTTCTAATGTTGAAAATTTTGTTGTGTGATTTAAATTATTAATTGGCTTTAAGTAGATAAGGTCCTCACCCTTACAGAGAATATAATTTTCAATTGCATTTTAAATCACATTATAAAGAACATTTGGCTCATAGTTGTATTTTACTATGTGTAAATAGTGTTGCATTGCCTCCACTTTTCTGTTGAAGTGATACAGATTTTCCTTGATATACATACATCTATATGTATAATATATATACATGTATATATTATATATACACATACCTAAATATAAATATAAATATAAATATATAAATTAATAATAAAAGTATAAATATAAATAAAAATATAAAATGCTGCACATTTTTCTCTGTTGCAAGTCATCCAGGAAGTTTGGAGAGATCCAAAGGAAATATTTGTATAACTTTCAGTCAATAAAGGCAAAGGCAGCAAAATAGAAAAGGAGTTTGATGTAAACAGGATGCTTTCATTGATAACTGACATGATGTTTATTTGATTTATAAATAAAAAATATTCATACAAGCATATAAATATATATATTTGAATTAATGGCAAATGTTTCTTTGTCTAGTCATTGTTTAGTCTTTTCCATATACAAATTCACTCGTGTGTAAGTGGAACTCATCAGAAGTAATCCATGGTATTATAAATATTTTTGAAACACATTTAGGGTAATATATCACAATTATTTTCACTTTAAAAAAAAACCAAAAAAACAAACCCCAGATGTTCCTTCATGAACAAGTAGGGAGAAAGATATTCTTCAGAATGGACAATTTTAACTCTCCCACTGTGTGTTTTGACTTGCACTTTCCAGGCCACACAAAGCACTTGCTATGAGTTAGGCCACCCCACTGGGGGCTGGAGATAAGCACAGAAGGGAAGAATTTGCTACTGGAAGGAGCTGATTGCTGGGGGAGGTGAGGTTTGTTCAGCATATCTTGGTTCATGGATCTGGACAAAAATTCCCATTGTGGCCAAAACTGGAATAAAGCTGCTAGGGTACATCAGGAAGAGAGAGGGCAGCAGGTCAGGGAGGGGATCTTGCCCCTCTGCCCTGCCCAGCTGAGGAACCTCTGCAGTTCTGGGTCCAGTTCTGGGCTCCTCAGGACAGGAGAGAGCAGGAGCTGCTGGAGAGGGTCCAGCGGAGGCCACAGAGAGGATTTGGGGTGTGGAGCATCTCTGTGCTGGGCAGAGACTGTGGGAGCTGGGCCTGGCCAGGCTGGAGAAGGGAAGGCTGAGAGGGGATCCCATCAATCCATACAAACATCTCCAAGGGGTGCCAGAGGATGGGGCCAGGCTCTGCTCAGTGGTGCCGGTGCCAGGATGAGGAGAAAGGGCCATCAAATAAACCACAGCAAGTTCCACCCCAGCAGGAGGAAGAACTTCTCTCCATGGAGGGGCAGAGCCCTGGAACAGCTGCCCAGGGAGGGCCTGGAGTGTCCCTGCAGTCCCTGAGACATCCCAACCCCAGCCGGACACGTTCCTGTGTCACTGCTCCAGGGGACCCTGGCTGGGAAGGGGCTTGGGCTGAATGGTCTGCAGAGTCCCTTCCAGCTCCAGATACCTAGTGATTCTGTGATCCTTACAGTCGTGCAGAGTGAATACCATGATCCAAAAGAGAAAATTTTTAAGTATTTTGTCATCAACCCTCATGGAGGTATAACTACATCAATACAGAGGAAAGGAGTAAGTATTAATGAAGTGTATATTTGATTATTTATTAAACATATTTTATAGAGCTGGCATTCAAAATGCTTTTTGGTGTATTTCAGTGGCATCCAGACTTCACTCACTTCAGCTTTTGATGTGGAGCAATTACTGATAAACTAGTTTTGAGTTAAACCTGAATAAAACACAGAAATCTTTATGTGATTTTGTGCACGCATGCAGACATTTAACCATCTTTAGTGATATTTGCATGCAGTATTTGAGCCTGTTTATGCAAGATCAGAAGCATCTTGAACATCTGTCTTGGTATTTCTCTGAAGTGGCTCAAAATAAGCTGGTTTTTAGGATAAGAATCCTATTTGCAGGTGTCAGATTTCTCTTCTGAATTCCTGAGAGATCCGTGATATTTACTTGTGGGTGCTTTCCCAGCTTGTTCTTAGACTTGGATGAACAAGGGTCGCATTCCACATTTTTGTCTTGGACAGTCTGGTTTGCATATTGTTGGGCAGCTGCTTTGGAAAGCTACAGTGAATTCAGCTATCAGGGGGAAAATTGCATTTTTATTGAACTGCTTCAGAACTGAGGTGCATCAGAAGTGCTCTGAGTCTAGGAGAGAACATTCCCATATGGTCCAGGTATGCCTTGGCCAGGCTGGGGTGAACACCAGCTGAGCTGGAGATGACCAGAAGTAGAGGGGCATCCTCTGCTCCAGAAATCCAGGACAGGTTTAATTTCCAGAAAAACACAGGTGCATTAGGAAGAAACTTCTTGAAATATTGGACGTTCCTGGTTCTTGGATTAGGAGTAGGAAATCCAGCTAAAAAAAGGAAAAAATTAAAAAAAAAGTGCACCTATTCAGGTGCAAATTTTTTACTAGGTGCCAATTAATTTTGTTTCAGAAGCTTTCAAAATCCAACACCTGAGAATTTCTACTAGGAAGAATCGCATATTGTATTTATTTAGTAAAAGCAGCTAATGGGAGTTTGCCTTACTCCCATTTTGGGAGTGTGGGTTTTGATTTCATTTTTAAAAAATATGAATTAAGGTGTCCAAAATAAAAATACTTTAGGAGAAAAAAAAAAGGATGGAAGGATTCTACTGTTCATAGATCTTCCTCTGACAGCACTAAGAAACTGTGTCTTCTCTAAACTGAATATTTTCAGTGTGCAAGAAGTGAGAGGGAGAGTCACAGTGCATCAGTGCCACTGTGTTTGCTATTGTTTTTGTGGTAAAGTAGTGCAATTATATTACTAGCAAACTAATGATCTTTTTTCCTCAGTTTAGCCAGAGATAGCAGACTCATAAGTAAGTTGCTAGACATAGGTGCCAGATATTTCTGTGCAAAAACTGAACCCAGACAGTAGATTCCTAGTTGACTGTGAAATACAACCCCATCCTGTTAACCCCATGAATGCATATTTGACAATTTTCCATTGGATAAATTAACATAACAGTGTAGACTCAGTCTGGTTTTTGAAACAATGTATCCTTTTCATTTTTCATCACCAATTAGTATTCACAAGGAGAAAATTTTATGGAAATAATTTTTTTTTTCATTATCACAGATTTTTGTGTGCTTTTTATCTTGTGCCTTGTTAGCTGTGTCTTCTTGTTTGTCCTTCACAGCTAAAGACAATGGGAAGAACCTATAAATATAAGGAAAAATCCTTAAAACAGGCCTAGACTGTACTCAGGAGCACTAAATCAGGAATAGCATAGGGGATTTTTGATGGATCCAGAGCACTGTCCCACAAAGTTTCAGGATAAAGATAATTAGCTATTAAATTACCACAGCAAACTATGCTATTAAAATCACACTGCCCAGAGAAAGTGAATTCTAATTGCTTCAGCACATTTCCAAATGAAATAATTATTCCATCCAGAGTGCGTTTGTCTAGCAATTGTCACTTATTAATTATAGAAATGGAACATGTTGCATCTGGGGGAATTACAAAGAGATGGTGTAATCTGAGCAAGGGATGCTGCCTGGGAAGCAAACAAGAGTGCAAGAGAACTCAAAGGCTGTGCAAAAGTGAGCAGATATATGGTATTTCTGGCTGTCTTGTGCAAGTGACAATTGCACTGTCCAGTGGTTCCTGAGAGCCCACCAAGAATATAGATCATTCTTTAAATACCTTTTTAATTCACTTGAGGGGATAATGGCATTTTTGAGTTGTTATTTAACAAAAAAGCAAAGGCAAACCGCTTATCTCATGTGCACAGAAATTGACACACATGCTGTTGGATACAGTTATAGGTTTCTTCTGCTGCTACCTCACTTCTGAGGCAGGACTAGGCTGATTTCTGCTTGAGATGCCATATCTAGAAGAAATCAGTTTAGAAATGCCAGGGTGCCAATGACTGGAACTGATCGTCAGCAGTTTTCAGAGCTGAGTTGTTTGTCAAACAGACCTGTCTGCTCCCCTTTTTCTTGGTCTCCTATTGTTTTTTAGACACTTCTAAACAGGTCTTGAAAATGAGTAAAACTGCAAAAGGTAGAAAAATAAAGGCACAGATCTCCACCCATAGTGGTTTTTTATGTCCAAGTGCTGAAGAAACACTTCTAAAATACTATCTATATTTCCTATCATACTCTCACAGGAAATTTCACAAATTCATTTCATAAGCATGCAAAAATTTACAGTACATTTCATGTGTAATATTCTTATTGTTCCTCCCAATCCCCACCACCTGCTGTGTAATCTGGAAACTAGGAGAGCAAAATTCAGCACTGATTTTTAATGATTCATCCTAAGTCATCCAGAATAAATGTCTTGCAATAAAATGTTGTAAAATTATTAAAATGACCTAATCTCTTCAGACACATAACTTCATCTGTGTAATTTTTTCTCCTCGGTTAACTTTTGGGGCACTAAGATTGTAGCAATAAAGGCTCTGACATATAGAACAATTATTAGTTTTTCCCAAATTGACATTTCCTTTTTTTAAACAAAATATGATTATGCAAGGTTATTTACAGAGCAAAAGAATTAAAATTAGAAGACCACACTCTGTGATAGAGTCTAAAGCATAAAAAGGAGGAAGGAAGACTTCTCTCAGTGTATTCTGGGGAATGTGGTGAAATTCACTTAATGTTCCTGCAAAAAAAGAGCAAAAAATAAATCCTATGACTGATACCTATTTTGCTCTTTTTTTTTCTTGTTTCCCTCTCCCCCCGCCCTCACATTTTTTTGTGGCTTTCCATTTCAGATTAAGCATGGGACACAGAACAAGCTAAAAAGGTCTCAATTTGCATTTGCTCAGAAGCAGACTAGATTTGATATTAGAAAAAAGTTCTTCCCTATAAGGGTGGTCAGCCAATGGAATAGGCTGCCCAGGGAAGGGAGGGAATCAACATCCCCAGAACTGCTCAAAAACCATGTGGATATGGCACTTTGGGGACATGGTTTAGAGGTGAACACAGTGGTGAGGAGGTCAGTGGTTCCACGCAGTGATTTTGGAGGTCTTTTCCAACACTAATAAAGTTATGATTCTATGCTTCTTGTGTCATACAACCCTTACAAGGTCTCAGGTTTATTTTATGGATGATTTATCAAAATGACAAGATAGAAACATATGGGTTTTTTCTATGTCATTTCATCATTTTCTCTCACTTAACCTGGGCTTTACAGACGAGGCTAAATTAATTATTCCCCATATGTCTTGGAAGACAAGGAGTTTGCTCAGAAATAACACTTGGCATTATTTGAAGATAAGGAGAGTGCACAGGCCAGGCAAGGTTTTGAATTGCAGGTTTAGTTCCCTGTAATGGACTTGACTGCACAACAAAACATCAATAAATTTAAGGTGAGTCTTTAAATCACAGGATGTGTGGTGACTTCAAATAAACCCTGCTATTCCACATTCCTAACAGACATAAAATCCTCCAAAGGAGCCCTTGCATCTCTGAGGTAGTAGGCAGATGATGGTAAATTATGTATCAGAAATGAAGAAAGCCATGTTAAACTTGTATGATTTTTTAAGCCACTTTGACTTTTGTTGGACTGTTTCAAACCTCTATCAGTTTCTGAACCTTTGATTTTTAGTATTCATGCTATGTTCTAGCTTTTCTTCTAAGTTGTCATGTCCTTCTGAAGTAATGAGGACTCTGGAGGATCTAAAGACTGAAAGCTGATAATCATATGTGAGAGAGTAGCAGAAGATCACTGAGACATTAACACCTCTCTATACACTGATATTCTATTATTTTGTACATTCTTCATATTAGTCTATCTTCTTTCAATAAACCTTACTTTTATACCCAGCTGTAGTAAGGAGTGAGGTAGTAATACAGACAAATTTTAAATGGTTCCACTTAAAATGTGCATATTTCACTTACCTTTTAAAATTGAATTCAGTCAGAACATAATTTACTGTTCCATGTAAAAATGGCACAGAGTGGAATCTTTAAATTACTCCCAGAAAAAAAAAAAAAAAAAAAAAAAAAAAAAAAAAAAAAAAAAAAAAAAATTCCCCTGATGCCTCATTTTTGCTAACATTACCTAAAGATTGCTGTTTTGTCTTGTCTAAAAATTATTTATTGTGTTTACTTTTCCCTGTGATTTTTTTCAAAGATTATTGAAGCACACTGTCAGTTCTCTACCACAGTTTTAAGGAATGGCTCACATGGACTTCAAATCTTATTCCTGTACGATAGGCTTGCAGGAGTCAAACTTTGATTTGGGGTATCAGAGAAAAAGAAAAATAAACTCTCTACTCTGAGAAGGAAAGCTAAGGAACAGAGGTTGCATCTGAAAAAGATTATTGTGGACAAACAAATCTGCTTATTAAGGAGGAAATAAAGTAAAAATGGAAGAGAGTCATTCCACAACATGGATGGTGCTCATAAGCCAGTTTTGAACCCTTTTTTCACTCATGCTAATTTACTGCAGAAGCACGGCAGTTTCAATTTAAAGCTCTTAGCTTTCTATTGCCTTTCTAAGGAAGCTACGACTACAGGATTCTGGGCAACTCACTTTGTCTTCCTGACTTGTAGTTGTCCTAGAGAGAGTTTTGCTGTTCCCAGACCCAGTGTGTGCTTTGGAAACTTGAGTTTCATCTCTCAGAGATTCATGTTCTGGAACTGGATGTTATTGTATGGGGTAAAATATCCTTGCTGCTACTGTATAATTAATTAGACTGTTAAACTATATTGACTGTCCAAAAACCCCATATTTTCTATGGCGCATGGAAATTTGTATTTTAGAGGCTGGATAGGTTTAGGTTTCTTTTTCTAGTATGAAATCTTATCCCATGTCATTGGAAGGGGTTGTGGTGACACTACCCAGTGTCATGACAGGGGCTGTCATGGATAAGGCTGTGCCTTCCAGAGCTCGTATTTAGAAACTTTTGTGTTGGAGAGGTATATAATTGATTTCCATGCTGTCATAAGCACTGCTATTCACGTCTCCATTCTGCAGAATGGGCTGCTGCACCCTACCTTGGGCAAATTTGGACTTTATAGAGAAATAAGTAGTGTTTGACTAGGGCCTCTTCACAGGAATCTGAACTATTATTTTTTCTCAGTGACAGTAACACTCCTCTTCAAGGAGAATAGTTTTTACTGGCACAAAAATAGGAAATATTGATTGCTCCCTTTTCTAATGCATAATCTTTTTGCAAAAGAAGTGACACAGTTTTTCATTACTGTGCTGCCTGTCCCAATTTCTGCATTAAATTCCTGTTTTTACACAGGGATTGAATTTTTGAAAGGAGGAGGAATTGAAGAGAGGATCAAGTTTGTTGGAGGTCCACAAGCAACAAATACTCTCTTTGCAACAATACTGTATAATTTTCCCTCTGTAAGTGAGTGCAAATGTGTAGGTGTGTCTGGTCTGCAGGTTGGATTTATTAGTCTCTGTAACTTAATGATGACTCTGTTTATTACTGTATACCACTTTGGCTTTGATTCATGGCTGTAGTTTCTTGGCCATAGGCTGGATAAATATTTTTTCTCCTTTTCCTCGTCACTATACAGCAAATTGAAGAAGAGGCGTTTGTTCTTATTTACAAGCCTGAAGACTTATGTCAATATATCTCCTTGTACTGTTCTTGAGAACAACATGTTTTCCTAAAAGGCCCAAATAATATAGATTGGAAAAATCTATTTTTGTCCTTAATACAGTAATCTTTAAAGCAATCTTTCTGCTAGAGACTTTACAGACTCAAACATTCTATGGCATCTTTAATTACCCTATGAGCTCTCAAAAGTCATTAATGTTTTTGTCACCTTGGTGTCAGTTATTCATTATATTTATACGTTTAATGTTCCTCATTGTCTGCTATACTAATGTGATATTAAAATTCATTTATTTTATTTGCTATAACTTGGAGATGATTTGGATTGTATCGGTGCAGTGTTTTTCTCCTTCTTTCTAGTCTGATTCATATGAGATTACATAATTATCTACAAAAGGACTATTTAATTTAGAAAAGCAGTCTAAAATCTGTTTAAAGCTTTAACTGTATAAAAACCTCATTATATGTATAGCCATTGTCATGCATTGTATGAGAAAACACAGCTATTGAGAAACATGCCACAATGTTCTATTTTAAAAATAAAATAGCTTTCAAAGATCTTTATCTGCCACCATTCTGTTTGCTGTTATTAAAAAAAAAGTTATTTCTGAAAAGTTCTCTGGAGGAGAATATTAAACAACTAACTCAGAAAGTTTATAAAAATGCATTTGAAGTCCCCACTATTTGCACAGCAATCATGAGTTTGAGATAACTGCTATCAATGATGGAAGTAAAATATGCTCTGGAATCCATGCTGCAAACCCAAACATTTACAGCTGGAGAGTTCATGGAAAAGGTCAAGTGAACAATAGGAAAGGAAAAATGAACATTTGGTTGTTACTATCTAGAGCTGCCACAAAGAATGAAATAAGAATAACAGCAAATCCTGAAATTCTGTTTTTATGGTTGCAAGATTACTGATTTCTTGTGTCATTTGTGTACAAGTGTGTTTCTATCTCCATTGCAATAATAGGCTCTTGTGTGTCTTCTTTTTTTTCCAATTTAAATCTGAAAATTCAGCCTTAGAAGAATTTATCTTCGAGAATCTTGCCATTTTGGGAATTTAATTTTTCATATGTAGAATTATAAATCCCTCAGCCTCTTTGATTTCATGCTCAGAGTATATCTGCACATACAACATCTTAGGCTTTAATTGAGCTAAATTGAATAATGGACCTAAAATATCCAATTTACTCTATCCGAGCAACTTAAACTTAGTGAAAAAAAGATTAACAGGGCATTGATTTGGCAAACAAAATATTTTCAGAATTAATAGAAAAAGAATGCAATTTTCCAAATATTTCGTTTTACTGCCTGTTATTTATCTTTGTAAATAAAACATTTTCTCCTACTGGAATGCACATTTTTCAAAGTTATTTGTCAATTGTATGGTTAAAAAAGCAATTCAAGAGGCCTAAATGTAACTATAAAGGCTACATTTGTAGAGTACATATTCCAGAACACAGTGATTTTCTGCCACCTTTGGCTATCCCACATGAGCAAGGATTTGTCCTCTGTTAAAACTACATCCAAGAATATGAAAAGAATAATAAGACTCAGAAATAAAACTGTTTGCAATGAAAGTAAAAATGGTAAATTTTCTATAAGCCAGTTAAATGGGCTTGAAGGCCTCCTCTTATAAAAGCGAAATCTGTCTAAATAAAATCACATTTATTCTTTCCAGGCTGTAGTTTGCTTGAATTTATTCTATTTTCTATTTGATGTTCTCTGCTGGTGTTCAGTTTATGAAGAAATGGTTCCTCCACAGGCCTTTAATAACTAAACCAGTTTAGCTGCATGATTATATGTGGGGGTTTTGTTTGTGGTGGTTTGTTTTGTGTGTGTGTGGTTTTGTTTGTTTGTTTTTTGTTTTGTTTTGTTTGTGGGTTTTTTTGTGTTTGTTTTTGGTTTTGTTTTTGTGTTTTTGTGGGGTTTTTTTGTCTGGGTTTTTTGTTTGTTTGCTTTTGTAATAAAAGGTAGTGAAATAAAATTTTATAGCTTTTTTAAAAAAAGATTACTTGTTTCTCTGTGAAAGAATTCAGAGAGGCAGGTAAGTTGTCTCTGGAATTATCTGCAAACTTTAAATAAAAGACAAATTCATAGCCACCACAGCTTGATAGAATACTTGTAATTAATATTTTTCAAAAAAATCATTTACACCATATGACCTTAAATAGTCTATATTATAGCCTGAGATTGAAAAAAACTCCTTTACTACAAAAATTTCAAAGAAACTTTGGTGTGTACAACTTCTGTCTCAATTTCTGTTTACAAAGACATCCACAGTGCTTTGAAAAACACCCATGAATTTGCCTTCTGAGGGCTGTAAATATCTCTAAAAGAATTAATTGAACACATTCCTGTGCTGAATGCCTTACTCAGCTAAATTAATGAGGACAGTAAAGTAATGTGGTTTCTTGGGACTTAACTTTACCCATCTAAGGTGTACAGTAACCTTTGCTTGGGGAAAAAACAGAAGAAAGGAGGAAAGATTATGAGAAATTCCTTTTGAAGACTCTTCAGTCCTGATTTTATTCTCTGAATTTTCATCTCCTTGGCAGCACCAGAAGAAAGCCAAGCCAGTGTTGTTTAGCAGTATAGGAAAACAAAATTCTTGTTTTTCACAGCTGGTGGGTTGGTCTTTTCTTCATCCAGCATTCTACCTCAAACCCTTGTTGAGGTCCGTGGGGCCAGTTTCCAGGAATTTGAGATGCATTTGGTCAATTTTCTAACACACTTTCTGAACAGCTGGAAAAATAGCCTTTGTTTTGGACAGCAGCAATAATTTTAGATATCTCACCTTGAAAGTATAATTTTTGGGATTTTTTTTTCTTACAAGATAATATTTCTTCTGCATTTAAACCTGAAATCAAAACTTTTTATATTCATAGAGTTTTATTTGTTAACAGAAATATAAACTATGTGCTATCATTGTTAGATGACACTCATCAAGAGATGAGTATTTTTACCACCAATAATCAAAGGAATGCCTAAGAATACACGTGTTGTATTTTAAACCCCTGTTAAAGACAAGTTAGAAAATCAAGGTATGCACATGTGCATGAGCATATGACATTAGATTCCATCCTGGGGGTGGTTGTGTTTAAACCATCCCTTCATGGCAAAGTTGCTGTGGATGTGGCATAATTCATTTTAAATGTCTTAATTGAAGTGAATGATCGCAGAGAAAGGCAGGTCAGAGCTATTTTGGCCATAAATTGGTTGGACAAGTACAAATTTTTTCTGACTGGCTTTTTTTTCTCCTGAGGTGAACTTTCAAAGAACATGTTTGCAGAGATAAACTCTCACCCATCCTGAGGGTGTCCACTTGATTTTCATTTCTTTCTGCAGAGTGAGTGGACTTCACCAGGGCTGGTGGTGATTCAGGTGGCCAAAGCCACAGGATGGTGGGTGGAAATACGGATTTGAGCCCCCAAACCCTGAGTGGAAAATGAAACATTCATTTCCAGAGCAAGACTGAGGCATTGTAAAAATATGGGCCTGGTCTCATGATTACAATATATTTTAGGGAAGAACTCTTCAAGGATCCTGGCACTATCCATGCTTAGAGATCCCATTATCAAACCGTGTCCCTTCTGTATTATTTCACTCCACTAATGGAATAGTTCAAAAGATTTAGGAAGAGACAATTTTTGTCCAGGACATGAACTTCTGTGTTTCTCTGAAGACAAAAAATACAAGTAACAAAAACTGAAAGTTAAACATTTTCCCATCAAGTCTGGATTTGCCAGAGTCTGAGTTAGATGGCAGCTAAAGTTATAGTTTTGGAGGGCATTTTTAGAAGTAGATGACAAAAGTTTTTAGAAGACTTCATTTTCTTCTTTTTGGGACCTTGGGTTTTGTCTATATAAACTTACACATATTAAATAAATACTATTTTCATGTTCTGGAAAAAAATCAGCCTCAAATTATTAATAACTTTTAAATTATTAAAGTTAATAATAATTTCCCCTATTTCCAATAAAATTTCAGTGCACTTCACAGAAAGATCTCTCTAAGAAGGACCATGGTATGATTTATACTCAGTAGAATCACTTGACTGATCTGAATGTTCTTTGTCATCCCATATATTTAAATAACCTGAGGCTTTCTTTGATTATAAACTGATAATCAACTCCTAGGCTGTGGGAGCTCCAAAGTATTTGTTAGTGTTGGCTACATGCAACAAAATGTGGTCCTGTTTTCAGCTGTGTTCAGAAGAGAGTTTTTTTTCTGAAGGAATGAAGTTAGAGATTTCTTTGTGTACAATCCTGGTCCCCAAGGTGGAGCTTATTTCACCCACCTATTTAATCTATGACGTTGATTTGGACACAAACTTAATCACCAATTTTCTCTTTGCAGTCAACAAAGAAAAACAGATGTTTTTAAAATGGAATATGACTTCTTTTAAATTCGTAAGTGGTGGTGTTAATTTTTCTCCAGTATCAACACAAGAATACAGTTAAGTACATTTTGACATCCTGGACTGGAGTCTGTGTAATCTGTTCTTATTGTACATTTGAGAAAAGATTGAATTATCCAGTTACTTCTGTCCTAAGACTTATAATTTGTGACTGAATGAAATGGAACATGTTTAAAGTTGTGACTTGTAGATATATTTTATAGACTTAAGGTAGCACCTTAGCTGATAACATTAATTTTGTTTCTGGAACTACTTTATCTACAGATATTTACTGAAATTCAGCACAAAATACTCCAAGTTTTTTGAGGATTGAGTACAATTGTATCAAATTGATAATTTGGTTTTGTGTCCGCCCTGTTTTAGAAGAGTGACAATATGGGCATTCAGTGAGTATCATATTTATGATTGTTTTAAGAATGGAATGATTTTTATTTTTTATGTAGACAAAAACACCAAACAACCAACCTTGATTTATCATGTTAAATTAATAACAAACCAAAAATCAATAATTTGTGACATCCTAATGTGAAAAACAAAGAAAATGAAGAACTGTCTACTCTTGATTCCCTGGGTTTGTTTCATTAGTAAAAAGAATGTGTCTAACATTTATGTCTTGTATCCACATCTTTGACATCAGTCTTGTAAATATTTTTCTGTTAGGAATATAATTTCAGTAGTTGAGGCCTTCTTTTTCTGTCTCAGATTTAAAACAGTGAATTAAATTATTTAGCACATATTAGTTTGTTTTGGAAAAATGCAACAACAAGTTCTCTGCTTTTTGGGGGCAAGGAACCTTGAATTCTTTTTAAAACTCATCAGATACAGAGCCTTTTGCATCCATGAAGGAGTGAATGGCTTTTGTTGGAATAATTTTTTGTAGCACTTCCCATGCTGGTATGTTCTGGATTTGTGATCAAAACAGGGTTGATAATGTAGGAATTCTTGTCTACTGCTGAATAGAGTCTGCACAATGTCAAGGATTTCTGTTTCTCACACTGTCCTGCCAGCTAGAAGTTGGGACTGGGACATTCAATCCATTTTGTCCAAAGTGGTGTCTCTTACCACAAGGAAGTAATAAAAATTTCCTGTTTGGAATTGCTTTTGATTTTTCATTTCTCTAGTATCAAGTAGAATTTTATATAACTTTTAATGAAAGCACTTATTCTACATGAACATGGAACATCCTGTTTTACACATTCTCCTTTATCATTTGACAAACTCTGCATTGACACACACCAACCAGTATTTTCCCACTAACCAAAATTTTCTCTGGCCTGTCAAATAAATAAAAAATAGGTATTGTATTTCATTACATTAGTGAAGCAAAACCATCGTGATTTTGAATCAAGCATTTACCAGCAGAGATTCAAATCAGTTCATCAGCTTACATCTCTATTTCACAAATATTTTCAGGCTCATTTGCCAAATTCTGATGTTTTCTGACATAAATTCTTTGGGTACTTTGCAACATTAAGCTTTTCTTTTATAATGTATTTCCATTTGTAAAATTTCCTGTGGAGAGAAAGCTGAAAACACTGACTTCATCCAGAGTGAAAGAGTAACATCTATTCTTTTATACAGCAACAAAGATCTGACTGTTGACAATATGCAAATTGGGGAAAACTAAAGCTAATGAAAGATGATACCTTACAGTGAACCATTGCTGGAGAAAAAGAAATAATTCGTAGAATACATCCCACTTTATCATATATTGATTCAATATAAAAATAGTAGTTGATCGTGCAAATATATACACTGTGAAGAGCATTTCAAACAGAGTGCATTTCATTGTTACCCAAAATACAGAATGAGTTAAAATGGATTGCAGTATTATTGCCACTATCATGGAATGGAACTCATTTAGCAGTTGTTATGAAACTTATTACGAGGTTGTGAGAGATTTGGAAAGTTTACAGTAGGAAACATAATGAAGTTAGGAAAAGAGAAATAAAGAAAAATTATATGGTTTATGTATCAAATTATATTATTAAAAAAACCCCAAAACAACAACCCAGCAAAAACCGTTTAAACCTTCTCTTTGGATAATGTCATTGACCACCTTTTGTGTTTTCAACATAAAAATAAATCTTAAAATACAGACCTGTGGATTTTTTTTCTGTTTCATTCTTACCTTAAGTGAAAACTTACAGTAGCTAAACCGGAACATTTGAATTCACTCTTTTAGGAACAATCTACCTAAGTTTTTGTCCTACTAGTAGAATGAGAAATTACATCTTTGACTGGCAATTGCAATACTATTTACTGTCTTTTGTGGCACTGAAATTAATTGGCCTATGCAGATCTATTTTAATAACCTCTAGAACTTCCTGGCTGCTGACCTTGCCCTAAGCAAGCCCGCATCCAAACCATCTGTCCTGCAAGCCATCACTGAATGACAATATTAATATAATGCCTTGAAAATACCTTTATTGTCACATGATACAATTGCTTTTTGGAAGGGATGGTTTTATGACATTAAGAAATGTCATAAATTGAGCTTTCACTTTACTCTTAATCATGGCATAGTTTGGGCTGGAAGGAACCTCTAAAGGTCTTGACTGCTGTGACCAGGAGCATCTTCAACTACACCAGGTTACTCAGGGACCTGTCTGACCTGGCCTTGATCATTCCCAGGGATGGGGCAGACACCTCCTCTCTGAGTAGCCTGTGCAAGGCTTCCAACACACTCAGAAAATGATTTTCCTTATATCTTGTCTGAATTTCCCCTTTTTTAGACGAAAACCATCACTCTTTGTCCTTTTGCTCAAGGCAGTACTAATAGGTCTGTCCCTAAATTTTTTATAAGCCTTGAAGGGATGAAATAAAATCTCCCTTCACCCTTCTCTTCTCCAAACTAAACCATCCCAACTCTCTCAGACTTTGCTTGTAGGATCAGGGTTGTATCCCCCTGATATTTTGCAACCCTCCTCCAGACCATTTTCAACAGATCCACATCTCTCCTGGACTGAGGATCCCGGAGATAAGTCCAGGCTGGGTCTCATGAATCCCAAACAGAGCAGTCCCAAGGTCAAGGTCATATTTAACTATCATTAACTATCATTACAACTAACATAACTATTATTATATTGCTTGAAATACCTGGAAAAAACCCTAATCAAAATTTTTCAGTTTTTCAGCCATAAAGTTAAAATATCCTTTAAAGACAGAATGGTTATTTGTAAAATTCTATGTACTTTTTGTGAAGCAGCAGATCACAGCATTCCTCAAAGATTTAAGATAATTAGCAGCACATGATCTGTAAGAGTCACATCTATTCTTTAATATAAACTGTTGCCTATAGTTATATTATAATTACTGTATGTGTTTTACAATAATGTTTTTTGTCACACATCTGGCCACCAGGGTGCTTTTTAGTATTGCCAAGTGCTTGGCTTCTTTTCCCTATATCTGGTGTAAATATAGCTCTCTTTAAATTGGCTCCACAGTTATTATCCTGTCATTATGAATAATTCTACTCTATAATTTTAAAGACAAAAAGGATATTGATCCAAAAGTAACATCCCTCTGCAAGTAGGAGCTCTGCTATTTTGAGACTGCACGTTGCTTTCTGATCTGCCTCATCATTTATTTTAAAAAAATATCTGTTTTTATAGATAGAGTTATGACATGGTCAAACAGCAAAGTCAAATATAGGTACAGATTAGCATTTATTCTTCTGATAATTGTGGCTTTAACAGTCCCTGTGTGCAAGAATTTTTCATTATATGTGGCAGACAGAATTGACTCGCTGCTTGTACTAGCACTGATTGAATTCCTTGGTAAATTGATGCAATCCTGGTGACACCAATCATGTGTTAACCTTGAGTCCTTAAAACTGGATTATTTAAATGGAGGAGGAGACTAAAGATGTAAGTCCACCTCAATATGAAATGTTTTATGATAGGTGAAATGATTACAGTTTAGGTTATATATATTTTTTTGACTGGTGCTGTTGAAGTCTATATTTTTAAAAGCTTTTTTAATTTTTTTTTTTCACTTTTCTGGGCTATTTCTGCAGACTGGTCACAAATATTTCTCTTCAGTATGTATTGTCCTACTGTCTTTTCAAAGCCTTTCCTTTCAGTTCAGCAGGACAGGAGTTGATTATTTTTAGTAGCTCCAGCAGCATTTGGTACTCAGACCTTGCATGGTTTTATCTTAGTATGTAGTGTGCCACAGAAGGTTCATGAGTGTAGTCTGCTAAACTCTGAAATTACCTTGGAATTGTCCCATTTTTGCAGATCTGTCCCAGGGGGTCGTGCTTTTGAGGTAGACATTGCTTTGCCATGACGAGGATGAGGATGGGAAGCTGTTCCATGGCAGAACAAGCTTCAGATTGAGTATTTCCACCAGTGGGTAAGAATTAAAGATCATGAATCTGAAAACTTATTAGTTTTTCATTTCACATCTTTTGAATGAGGTATTCAGTATCCATTTAGTATTTAATGGAGGTGGTTGTGAAAAATTAAGGATATTTTGGATTTTCTGCCTTATTTACTCCCTGGGATAAATAGGACAAAAGCATTAAGAAAAAAATACTCTGGCCACACTTTATGATAGATTTTACTTATCTACACATATGTTGTGGTCTTCAGGGTTGACAGCAGGCCTGCCTACTCAGAGTGATTGCTCCATATGGATCAGAAAGAAAAGATCCTTTTATTAATGAGAGTATATTAGGATATGGACACAGATCTGTATTTGGATTCTATTCTATCTGACCTATATAGTACCATAGAAACTGGTTTCTGAACTTATAATAACTTTACCCTATGACTTATAGCTACCTCTGTTAACAATATGTTGCATCTTGTGATGGAACTCATTGACAGAATAATTTTTAAAAGCCTCAACAATGCAAACCACCACAAGAAAAACTCTCCACCATTTGCAGGAAGTAAATAAAGTGTTTAAGAGATTAAGCACATATTGTAAAATATATCTAGTGCAGATTAAATCTAAAATAAGGGTCCTAATGTGTTCAGCTCCACCTTCTTGCAGAAGTTCTGTCTCTGTCCTGCAGGTTTCTCCTTGTTCAGTGTTGAGGCTGTGACACATCTGGTGAGCCCTGGGCAGTTTTGACCACTGGCTGAACTGGCTGCTGCTTTCCTTGCAATCCCAAGTCCTACTTCACCTCTGCCAGTAGTGAGTTGATGGCACTGGCTTCACATTGCTTGCGTACCTTTCTGACAAAGCATGAAAGGGAAAATTGCTTTTTACGAGCCTCAGCAGGGGAAGCAGGAGAGAATAAAATCACTGAAACTGTCCTTATCTGTGTAGCAAGAAAGGTTCTAACTGCAGCCAAAAATGTTTTTCTTGGGGCTACTGGAAGCAAAA
Source organism: Prinia subflava (assembly GCF_021018805.1). NCBI lineage: Eukaryota > Metazoa > Chordata > Aves > Passeriformes > Cisticolidae > Prinia > Prinia subflava. Next base: position 28,793,226 of record NC_086283.1, on the reverse strand, counting down.
CCACTATGCTTCCTGCTATAGAAGTTAAATATAGAAACAAAATCTTAAAAAGCTTAGAATAAGCATGTGTGAAAATATTATATAGGGTAGAGTTGGGCAACCACCAACCATGTGAAGTTTAACAAAGGCTCCTTCAGATTGGAGAAAAGAAGGCTGAGAGATGACCCCATCGTGGTCTACACCTTCCTCATGTGGGAAGGTGGAGAACCAGGTGCTGATCTCTCTGGTAACCAGCAACAAGACATCAGGAAATGGAATGGAGTGTCACCAAGGGAAGTTCAGGTAGGAGTTCAGGACAAGGTTCTTCCTTCCATCCTGAGAATGGTCTGCCCCTGGAACTGGGTGGAACAGGCTTTGCAAGGAAGGGCTTATGAAACCACACCTTCACAAGTTCAAGGGTGTCGTGGTTGGGGGGGGGGAGGTGAATTTTTCCAGGGGGATGTGGGCAGTCCAATCAGTGATCAGCTTTTCTGCTAGCACCTGGATTGGTCACTCGGAGGTTTAGACACGCCTCTGAGGACACAAAGAGTTAAAAGCAGGAGTCTAGGGGGTTCGGCGTCTTTCGGGTTCCGGTTTCAGCAGTAGAAACATCTCTTCTCCCCTGCTCAGCTCTGGGCTGAGTGGGGGAGGGGAGCCACGTGGCCAGGCTCAGGACAACCACGCGGTGGAACTAAAGTAAGCTGGGGTCCGGGGGGGAGAAGAGAATGGACAGGACTGGAACTGAGCTGCTCCGTCCAGGATGGAGGGGTAGAAAACTGTGGAAGTGCCTTTTGTGTGTTCTCACCCCCCTCCTCCCCCCCCAAACTCCGGGAGAAGGTGCCCAGCCACGTGGGAAGCCTGGGAGTGCCTGAGTCTGCACCCTGCTGAGAGATAGAAACTGTTAACCCTTGCTTGGCAGAAAGAAACTTTTCTTAGACATTGATTCTCATGACTAGTAGTTTTCGGAGAGAGGGAAGCAGCCTGAGACCGAGATGATAAAGCATGATTGAAAAGAGCCTGATGGAAGAATGAGAGGAGTAGCCTTCTGAGCTGGAATTCTCTTGCATAATGTCAGCCATGGACTGAACTTAAGTCTCTTTTGAACATAAACTGCATTTTTGGGTAGATGCAGCTGCCCTTGCTTTTGCTACAGTGACTGGCACTTGGAAGAGTGGAGCGAGCAGAGAAGAGAGGGGGAGGGTGAAGTGGTGCCCTCTGCCCTCAGGGCAGACCTGCTCCTGGAACCCCGGCCCCTGAGTAAAAAGGGGGAGAGCTCAGCATGCAGCATCCTTAAAAAGCCCTGTATGTAGTTTTGGCCTATGAGACAGCGGTGAGAGCGCTGGACATAGGAAAAAGAGAGAGTCACCTTAGCAGACTTCTCCGGGCAGTACTATGGGTGACATGGAAACACATAAGGGGTGGACCCCTGTTTTCTGAAGAACAGTTTGTGGTGCGAGAGAGACTCCTCTCTCCCTTGCTGAATTGAAGATTAGTTTTTTGAGTGGTGATTGTTTGATCTAAAACCCAAAGGTTAGTCTGTGAAAAGTGATGGGTGGGGAGGTAAAAACTGGGAGAAGAAATGTTCTAAGAAGTTTTTATTTCTGTCTCTGTGTGTGTTTAAGAGTATTTCTGTCCCTGTTCTTGTGTAATTAATAAAGTTTTGGTAGTTTTTTTTTTTGTTTTCAAGATTTAAGCCTGCTCTGCTCTGTTCCTGATCACATCCCACAGGAGTTGTTAGAGAAAAAACATATATTCATAGGTGCATTAACATCTGGCCAGTGCCAACCCATGACAAAGGGGTAGCTAGACAGGGTTTAGTCTTTTGGTTTAACTTTGTGAGGAGCAGGAAGATGGATTTTATGATCTTATGGGTCCCTCCCCACTTGACATATTGCATAATTCTGTGATTCCCTCAGTGAATTCACTCTCTATGTCTTTAAGGTTTCTATACAGAGGGACTCATCTGTGAAGTAAAATGGTTTGCATATCTGGAACTTCATAGATAATAAGATGCTAATCATTCTCTGGTGTTCAGAAAAAAAAATTTAGAAAGATGTCCCCTTGTTTTCTGTGTACAACCTAATTTCATCCCAAAGTGTTGTTCTCAGTGAGTCTGCAGGGTGAAATGGATTAGTCTTGTTATGGTGCTTGACACACAACTATGGAGATTTCTTTCCTATATATGATTTTAGCTTAACAATCTTAGTGAAATGCAGAGCACTGGTTTAAGATTTCTTTTCTGCCACTTCTACAGTATATTCCCTTTCTTTTTGAAAGTTCCATATCTATCATTTATATGGGTGGGATGTGCCTCATACTCGGACTTTTAAAGATCTTTTAAAGTAACACGCTGCCTAGAGTTAGATAATTTTCCCTCTGTTTCTCCCACAAAAGGTAACTTTAATTAAGTCAACTGGACAGGTTTATCAGGCTAATTTCACAGCAGAATTTGTGATATGCCTGTGTTTGCTGGGCAGTGTTGTAATGATCCCTCAGCCAGCCCTGGGACTTGGTGTATCTCCATGATGTAAAAGCATATCAAGTACCAACATTAACTTTGCTTTTAGAGGTAGTGCACTCTTAAAAAGACTAATTGTTTCAGACTTGTCTCTGTTCTTGCTACAGTGATATTGTATCCTGGAGCTAATTGCACACTTAATTAATTCATGCTTGAACAACAGCTGTGAATAAATATTTCTTTTCTTGCTTTACTTGAATAGGTTCATCTGATAGAGATGCTCCAACTGTGTCCAGTGCTGTGAAAAAGGAAGAAGAGGAGCCATCCACTGACACAGCAGACTGGTGCTAGGGCACCCCAGTACAGACATTTTGGATTTAAATCCCATTTCTAAGGAAGCATAACTAACTCTCTTTTCCCTTGTGAAAAAACAACCATATTTTAGAGCCAGTACATATGAGTCAGAAAAGTCACACAGTTCTCTCTTCAACAGAAATATTCTTTTCTCACTGCTTGTGAAAATGGTTTATTATGTATACTAAAGGGGCTGCACATCATCCTTCTAAAGAAAAGGGCATTTTTCCCCCCCTTGAAGAAGGAGTTTGGATGCCTATCTATAAAAAAAAGCTAAGATTTTTTTCTCTCTTCATGAGATTTATATCCAAATCCCTGAAAATATCTCTAGTGCTTAAAAATCCCTTTTTGTGGAATTTTCACAAGTAAAGAGGCAGATTCCTTCCTCATTTGCTGGTCTACTGTGAATCTTGCAGTTACTAGTTTGGCTAATTTTGTTTTAGGGATTTGTGTCTTCAGTCAAAAGGTGCCTTATCTTGTCTTGACAACACATATTCCTTTGATGCTCAAATCCCCACTTGTGAATTTAGGCAAGATTTCCAAATACACTTCTAGAACTGCTTCCGCTTGGTCATGGAAAAAACCTTTTTGCTCTAGACCTTTCATCAAAGAACTGCCTCTCCAAGGGGCTTTGGAGATCCTTGAATGTTCAGGGTTCTTTGTGGATAATTGGACAAGCCTTGTTCAATTGTACTCCAAACAATGTCATGGAAATAGGCAATAGAGAGGGATTGCAGGAGCATAAAAAGGTGCATGGAAAAGTTGACTTTCACAGCCAATACAGTAGAGTGGCTTGAAATGGGAAAATTCACCTTCTTAATCAAGGAGATAATGCTGTTATTCATTTATACTGGGCCTTAATCCTTCCAATGTCCTTTTGAGGTGGCTCCTGTGGCACGACTTTTGTTTTTTTAACATGGTATATTTTTGAAAGTAATTTTGTTCCAAAAAGTATTATTCAATTTGATCAGAACAGGGAGATGCTCAGAATAAATATCAGGTAATATTTTTATGTGGAAAAAGTGCTTTACTTTTACATATCTAAACTAGGAAACAAATTTGTTCTTACTACTTCAGGCAAGTGAGATTGTATCTTCTCTTAACTGACCGGTCAATTTTAATTTTTTTCCCTCTAAAAATAGAGCCTGTATTGCTTTCATATCTGGAAATAAGCTACAAACAGTATGACCTCTTAAAGTTATTTGTGATAGTTATTTTCTACTTTAAAAAACCCAGATATTCTATCAAAATAGGTTCAGGGGCTACCTTGAAGATCAGATAATGGATTTTTTGTCAAAAAAAAAAAACCACAGAAGAGACGGTGGAAAAATGAAATTCATTCATTCATTCATATTGAAAGCTATAGTGATTGTGGTTATTCATATTATCCTTCAGTAAACACTCTTATGGAATAAAATGTTCATTTTACTTGTGGACTTGGAATAAACTCCAGAAGAGAAAACACAGAAATGAACTAAATTGAAATGTCCTGGATGTTCCTGAATCAGATAGTCTGAATAGGATAATCAGACTATTGACAGTGAAGAATGCATATCTTTTAAATCAAGATAGAATACTTAAGGCAATTTTTTGATACAAAAAAATAAAATTAGGTAACTCTAAATAATGTGTTTAACAAAGTCCTTCATGTTTTTAAACCATATTTAGAGATTTTTATCTTAATGTTCCTCATTGAGAAGGTGCAAATAAATCAGATTTTATGACTTGAGATTTTCCTCTCTTGCAGCAAGAAAGCAGCCTATGCAACCCTGCCAGCTTGCAGGAAATTGGTGTCTACCCTCTGGTAGTCCTGTGGCACTTACTGTGACTAGTTGAGAAAATGCAGCAGAGTGCAACTCAGAAAAACTGGTAAAGAAAGGCTGATGATGAGCCAAGATGCTCACCACAAGATGCTTTGCAAAAGGTAGAAGAACTTTCTGAGAGCTCCAACAAGGTCCACCGTAATCCCTGGAGCAAGAATGAATATTTACTCAAGAAGCAAAGGTTTTGGAAGTGGACCTTATTCTTTACAAAGCTTTTCTAAGTGGGTCTTACTCAAGAGAAAGTTAATTTTCTTTGAATACGGCTAATTTTATGGTTAAGCAGTGAAGTCCCTTATTTGCAGGTTATTACCAGTGCTCATTATCAGGGCTCTGGGTGAGTTCTTGGACCAATCCAATGACTTGTAAAAGGTGATAAAAGCATGAACGAGGATGCAAGACTTTTTGTACTCAGGGTAAAATAGGTGTGGTGCTGGTGTTTTTTTTTTTAAAGGTAATGAGACCTATGGGGTGCTTCTGTGATGCAGTGTTGTGAAGGGCAAAGGACATTGTGTGCTCTTGCGCTGTTGCCTTGTTTTCACTGGAAAAAAACCCCAGGCTTATGGGCCAGGAGGAAGGACTGAAAGTCAAATCTTCATTCTACATTTATTTCCAATGTGTAAGTACTATAGCGTGCAGACAAATTGTGTTTTGTTTTTGTTTTTGGTCTTTTTCTCATGTTGTTGTGTAACCCACATGGCTTTCTCATAATGAAAAAGACCCAAAGCAGTTTATTTTTACACATCCGTGGAAACCCACAAAGCAAAAATTGTTGCTAAATACATGAGGATACAAAAACATTTGCAAAGGTGGGTAAACACCACCCCCCCCCCAACTCCCTCTCCCATAATGTCTTTTCTTGCACCAAAGCTAAAAAGAAAACCTTCCTGAAGATTCTTTGGGAGGCATAAAAGATGCTCTCTGTGCATGAATATTTTTTATTTTGATAGATAGAAAAAGAAACAGAATTTCTTTGTTTCAGGGACATCTTGCCCGTGGGGAAGCCCTGCCACCTGTCAGTAAGAGATGTGGGAATCATCAGGACACAAGAAAAATCATCCAGCACCCTGCTGCTGCAATGTTAAAGGAAGCTTCCCGGCAAAACAAACATCTCTTGGGAACATCAGGTGTTTGAAAAAGGTGAGCTATTACTGCCAAAATATTGCCATGAGGCAGCATGACTGAATAAAAGATAAAATATTTTATTGTACAATATAAACAGCCAATTGAGCATGGGGTAGTGGAACAGGTATGAAAAGAGCAGCAAAAAGGGAGGAAGAAGATACCTAGAACCACATGCACTGCGTGTGACAAAAGCATGGAGAGAGCTCTTGTGGGGCTCACATTTCGTCAAGACATAATAACTTTTCATACAGCAGTTTTTCCCTCCCACAAGGCTGCTGCTGCCCTTCACTGTTCAGCTGGTGAAAAACTGAGCCCTCCTGCCCTGTTGATTTTATGCATTTATTAAATTTTGAGAACTAGATGGGAAGAGATTCAAATGACAATTTTTTTTTCCTTTTATTTCCATGTGGCTGTTAATGCCCCATGTGAATGTAAACTGTTGCTTCTCTGTTGGATTTTATAACTCAGATGTCCTAAGGAAGCATTAATTAAAAAATAATACTGCCTTTAATACATTCTCACCTCAGAAGTCTTAAAGAAAGAAGGAAAGAAGGGAAGAAGGGAGGAAGGGAAGAAGGGAAGAAGGGAAGAAAGGAAGAAGGGAAGAAGGGAAGATGAAGGCTGGAAGGAAGGGAGGAAGGAAGAAAGAAAGAAGGAAGAAAGGAAGGAAGGGCGGAAGGAAGATGCGGAAGGTGTGGAAGGTGCAGAAGAAAGAAAGGAAGAAAGAAAGAAAGAAAGAAAGAAAGAAAGAAAGAAAGAAAGAAAGAAAGAAAGAAAGAAAGAAAGAAAGAAAGAAAGAAAGAAAGAAAGAAAGAAAGAAAGAAAGAAAGAAAGAAAGAAAGAAAGAAAGAAAAGAAATAAAGAAGCGGGTAAAAAAAAAAAAAAAAGGAAAACAAAACAATACAAAAACCTCAAAGCAATCTGCCAGATCAGAAATACATTGCTGAAGTTGGATTATCCACAATGACAGCCCATCCCCAGCCAACATTTTACATTGTTATGATAATTTGCTCTGCAGAAGAAGCATGTGGGCACATCCTGTTATTTCTTTTGCCTTCCTGGAGTCAGACTCTGGTATCACAGGTGCATTTTCTGGCTGCCTCCTCCTTCTGTGAAAATGAGCACTGGCATCATCCTCCCCCTGGGACAAGCTCACCACCTCTCCCTTGCAAGTGTTATGCAGTGAAAACTACTCCCCTGAAACACATGGCATTTCCCCCCTCTGTGCTCAGTCAGTTGTGTGAGCAGCCTCAGGTTGCCTGTAATTGTCCAAATGGACATTTTACAACCATCCTGCAATTAATTGCAGCTTAGCATACAATTAAAGGTCCTTCTGCCAGGTGCTCTATCATCAGGGCTGTGCTTCATCAGCCAGAGCACCGGCAGAGCAGCCAAGCTTTCGGAACTCTGGCTTCTCACATCTTGCTCACAGCAAATATTTGCTCTCACTGGCATTTTCTTCCCCACCAGTAAAGGAGAGATCATGGACACATATGTGCCATGACAGGCTTTGCATAATTCATGCAGCCTTCTCACACATAGGGTGCTCTTGGCCCTCCTTCCATCCTCCCCACCGAGTGCAGTCTGATGCACAGCTGCCTGACACACTCCTCTGCAGGAGACCTGCTGGCTGATCAGCAAACTCTGGGAACTACAGCAGGCAGATTGCTAACATCACCCTGTCAGGGATGTGGGTGTGAGATGAAGGATGGGTAGAGCTTTATTTTCAGGGAGAAATCTTAGGCAGCCACTCCTGTGATCCATAATCATCCTTTGCTTCTCAAATCTTCACCTGAGCCACAGATCAGGAAACACCACAGTTGTTTTGAAACATGTTTGCAATTCCCTTTCTCTCAGCCTGCATGCGGGAGACATGCATTTCTTAAAAATAAACACACAGTGGGTGGACCAGACAGATAGGACATGATCAGTTTGGTCCTGATCTCATACTGCCTGTGGGTTTCTCACCAGCAGAGCTATAAAAGTTACAGCATCTGCCAACATAGGAGCAACCCCTTGTCCAGAAATGCAATGATGATTGCCAAGCAGAAGTGCATTTCTGCACTGGATTGCAGGAAAGAATTTGCGCAGTACACTTTGCAAACTGAGGTGACCACTTTGCTTAGCTCAGTCCTGTAGCTCTGGCTTAAGCACAGCTTCTGGGTTCCTTTTCTGCTGAAAACTCTAATGAAGCTTCTATGGCTGTATAAATACACACATACTGTGTATATAAAGTTTGAGGTCTCACTATGTTCTAAAGAAATAAGGATTTCTGAATTTTAATCTGTTCTGCAGTACTGTCCTTTGAGGCTGAAGAACAGTCCATTCAGAACAGACAAATCAACAAATGCATCTAATGCTTAAAAATGACTGATAATGGATCAATTAAAATGCTGATTGCTAGGAACCATTCCTAAAAATGGCTATAAACAGTTCTGTCTTCAGAAACGTATGCTACTCTTATGATGATCAAATCTGAAAATCATAAAACCAAAACACAGATACTGCCTAACACAGTGATAATTGTCTTATAAATCTAACATTCTTCATGAGAAAACAAAATAACTCCATCACTATTTCAGGAGTAAAAGTTAAAGTCTCAAAATCCCAATGGCAGTTGTTTAGGTATTTCAATCTGTTGTCTGAAAAGGGAGAGAGCTGGTTGATCTTTTTGGGACGCTAACGGTGACTGTGCACTGTTGATTTTGCCTATCCCAAAGCAATCCATATCTTAATGGTTGCATGCAGCAAGACTTCTCTGCAAACCACCTTCTCATTGGAAATATCTTATGGATTTTGAATCTGCAAATATGTAAAGATTCATGTGTATTTATAAATACTCCATGAGTTCAAGAGGAGGTAGGGAACATTGGAGAAGAAATATTTGTTAAAGACATTAAATCCATGTAAACATGCCCAAGTCAGGAATATCTGAGATATCTGCTTCCTCTGCTGGGATCTGAATACAACATTGTCTGCTAAGGCAAAGGACCTTCTGTTTAGGGTTCTGTGCTTCTGTTTGGGGTTTTGGGGAGCATATACAGGAACTGAATGTCAAGCACCAAAGCATCGTTAAAACCAAAGTTATTATTTTTGCTGCTGCATAAAGAAAAATATATCTGAAGAAATACAGTTGAGTGTTTTTTGAACTCCAAAGAATTTAAGAAGTCAGAGTGGTGAATGACCTCTCATGCTTGCAATGGAGCTGGGGCATATCTGCCACTTCAGGAGCATTCTGCCTCAAATGCTGCTCAGAAACATGAGCCTGCATTTGTGTATCTGTGATGTGCACAGATTTTTGTGATTTCTCAGGCAGCAAGCTGGCTCTTTTCTCATATAATTAGTGTCTTCTCATATCAGTTAAGCAAGCAGATGGTCACACAGTTTGTACACACAGATTTCCAAATGTTCCTAGTGTTTGATTCTTGTTGATGGCCACAGTCAACAGCACCAAACAGAATCCCCTCCAAATTGTGATAAAGCAAAATGACCATTAAGTTGGTTCAAAGGCAGTTATTCATTTAGGTTTAGTGGAGGGTTCATGATAGTCATTATAGTAATATACATAATATTGCATAAATATGAGCACTGTGTGGCAGTTGAATTCTGTAAAAATTCGTTCAAAGGAGCAGGAAAAAAACTTCAAGTGAGACATCACACAATGAGACCTACCCAGCTTGGGGCATGTAATTTGCTGGAGTAACAGGGTAGTGGTGACTACCATGTGGCAGCTGCACTTCATAAAGGACTCAACCATGTGGGAACACACTCAGGGATGCAAGAAATCACGTGTGTCCCAGTCAGGTTTGTCATACCCAAAAATAGTTTTGTTTGGGAAAAATTCTTTCCTGGATAATTTATCATTTTGCTTTTTGGAGTTTGAGGTAAACTTATTTCTGTTTCCAAGACAGATAACTTCATAGTTTTATCTTGGTCTAGGAATACTGCATATAATAAGACATTTGATTAGCACGTCATGGCTTGTAGGTGAATATATATTACAGCCACTAAATTTTGTGGGATTCATAAAACTCTTAACACCCTAATAAAAAATTCCCTTATGCAGTGTTTTCACTCTAACTCCCAGTACTTCTTTGGAATCAATAAAAATCAAAAGGATTTAAGAACATAAGAAATCTTCCTCTTGGTGAGATACATGGTCCATCTAGCCTGAAATGCCATTTTCAGAAGTTGCAAATTACTTAGTGAGACCATATTAGTTTGGTTTATCTCTTGGTTTTAATATTAACATAATGCAGTAATAAATGCAATAGTGTTTCATATCTGGTAGAGGACCCAGAAAAATCTTTAAAGAGAGAAGGTAGAATCACTTTTTTTTTCTCACTAGCTATTAATTCAGCAAAGGTACAAAATTCAGGATTTCAGTAAACATGTCTTCCCCATGTGTGTCAGAATGGGAAAGTGATCAGTGGAAGTGCAAAGAAGCAAAAAACAGACAGCAAAATAAAGCAGGAATCCAGCTGCATTAACGGAGCATCACCTGCAACTGGCAGAAAATTTCATTTCCCTCCAGGAAAGTCTGGTGAACGTGAAGCATCATTATGAACTCCACACACAGTCGAGGTCATGATGATCCTGAAAAAAAAAAAAGAAAATAAATCAACAGGGAAAGCAGAGAGACTTTCCATCTTCATTCCCAAGAGAATTCCTTTATCTTTTGCTTGTTAAAGCATGGCCAAGGCATTGCTCATTCTGACCTGTACAGCTGTGTGGGACTTAGCCAGCTCTAGACTCAGACCCTGGGTAGGCACGCAGGTACCCTTAAATGTCACTGCTGCTGTCACTGCTGTTTCCCTTCCCTCTCTGAATCTCAAATGAAAGGAAGATGCTGTTGTCTTCACAGATGGTGGATAGCTTCATATTCAATGATAATCTTATATTCTTCATATTAAACCCCCCTCTCCCCCCCAAAAAAATCCAACGTGATAAAAACCACATTTTAAAAGGACAAGAACAACAGTGATGGTCTAATAAGAGCTTTTTGAAGTATTTTCTTTTCTTTTTTTTTCCCATTTTTTTTAACTTAAGAGAAAGGGCAAAGTGGAGTACCAGGTAGAAGAATAATTTCCCCAACGGTGAATCACAGAGTCATAGAATGTTAAGGGGTTTGAATAGACCTTAAATATTATCTAGTCCCAAATCCCCTGCCGTGGCCAGGGATACCTCTCACTAGACCTTAAGTTGCTCAAGACCTTATCCAGCCTGGCTTTGAGCACCGCCAGGGTTGTGGCATCCATAGCCTCCCTGGGCAACCTGTGCCAGTGTCTCACCACCCTCACAGTAAAGAATTTCTTCCTAATAACAAATGCAAATTTCTCCTTTTACGATTTTTACCCATTACTCCTTTTCCTATCATTACAATTCCTGTGAAGGGTCCCTCTCTGGCTTCCCTATAAGTCCCCTTCAGATGCTGCGAGTTGGCTATTGGGTCTCCCCACAGTCTTTTCCTCTCCAGGCTGGAGAAGACAAGGATAATATTGCAACTCCTTGTCTTTAACCCCAGTGGAGAAAGCAGAGCACAAGTGCTACGTAAAACAGATGGTCAGAGCAGGGTGATTGGTGCAGTTGTGATAATAGCACAACCAAAGACTGTGAAGAGAAACTGAAGCTGCTTTATTTCTTCTGCTTGTCCAAAGCAATTTCCCCCTATGCAAAGGCCTGTTTCTAATAAAGACAGGTAGCAACGAGGAATGGTTTCATTAACATGTGGTTCTGTGCTAGATATGTTGTTTTGCCAAGTGCTTAATCTCAGTGACTCACAGTGAGCAAAGTCTTACTGATTGTGTTGTCATCTGCTGTGAGAAAAGAGCATCACACATGGCAGCTGGTGTCTGGCATAATAACCAGAGAGTGAGCAGAAATGCTCCAGGGGGCTGCTTAGAGCTGAATATTTGAAACCACCTTTTGTAGGAGCTCATTGTTTCATCACTGCATCTTTAGGGAGGGCCAAACAAGGCTGTAGTTACTGTGGTTAGTGTAGCTGTGCCATACTGGGAGCACTCTTGAGACAAAATTAAATCAGATAAAAAATCCTTCTCTTGCCACTGGTTACCAGTGACTGAGAAGAAGCTGTCTCGTGGTGTTGGTATTTTCAAACACAATGATTTTACTTATATTTGTGGCCACTGCCAGGGTCTGGTCCTCCTCCTTCACATTGTGTGGTGGACAAGAGTCACCTGTTTTCTAAGCGTCAGACAGGGGACGGGTTAATACTCCTGAATTCCAAGAGAGTAATTATACAATTGTACAATTGAGTGATGAATAAAAGTTAGAACTGTAGCTGTTTTTCCAATACACAGAAAATCTTTTTGTATTTGTGATTCCAATTTACTTTGCCTTGTGTGCTTAGCACATTAACCTTTCAATCAGTCCTCACCCAGACACGTATTCTTATCAATAATGAACAAAGCTGCAGCTTTGAGAAGGCAGAAATATCTCACGGACTAGTATGGAGCATTTGAGAAAAACCTGCAATGCTTTTTGGACTTTGGTTTGATACTTTTTGTTTTGCAATAATTACTAAGAAGAGATTTATATTTCAGATATTATGCATGTCATTACTGTCAAGGCTAAGATTGTGAGATGGAAAAATCTGTGTTGCTGAGTTCCCCAGAAGATTTCTGTTGCATTTTATCAGAACCCATGTTTGTGGGAAAAGTAAAAAAGAAAAAGAAAAAGAAAAAGAAAAAGAGGAAAAGAAAAAGAAAAAAAAGGAAAAGAAAAAGGAAAAAAGAAAAATGAAAAAAAGAATCTTGTGCTTCAGAGTTTAAGGCAGAGTACAATATTTTACCACAAAGATAATGAAATAGATGATCTGTTGTGTAACATTTCCTAGATTCCAGAGTCTCTCTCTTTCCCTGAATGATTTAGAAATGCCTTTTGTAAAGGGTGATGTACACATTTGAGCATTCTGCTAAAAACCCTTCCTAAGTTTCCACTGCAAGTTGGATCCCACTTTAAGTCCCAGTGCAAATGAGAGCTCATTTTTGTGGCTGAGATTCCTCACCGAGGGAAGTGCCTGACCTAATTGAGCTGTGGGGTGAGCCAGGATGGGGTCATTGCAGGCAATTGGAGAATTTCAGCTTCAGGGCAAACATGAAGTAGTGTAATCACTTCATAAATTCACAACTGTACCTAAACAACTCCAAGAACGGTAACAGAAATGTATTCCCAAGGTCACCACACCATTTGATGAGCTCTTCATCTTTTCCTTTACGAAGTCAAGGGAAAAATGGAAGCTCATTCTTGTCATAATCCCATTGCAAAGTTTAACTATATGACCCAGCTAGAATTAATCTCAGCATAAAGACATCCCTTAAGTCTTCAAGATGCCCACTGAAATCAGATGATCCTACATCAGCTCTCAAATTCCCAAAATACTGAAATATGTACATTATGTAAAGAGATATGTGTAAGGAAAATAATGTTACAATAGCAGAACAAAATTACTAATATCCATTAAATCTATTAAATCATGACAATCTGAGTGGGACATGGACTGCAGTTCTCTTTTTTGTGAATGAGCACTGAGAAGCAGGTATGAGTTGCATGTCATCCTGGACCAACAGACAAAATATGTTGGGGAGAAAGTATTTTGAAGTAGAATGAAAATAAAGAATTACTGACTTGACATTTCTGGGGTGGGGGGGAGGTGGTGGTGTTGGGGGGGCGGGAAAAAAGTAGGGGTGACAAAAAGAGGCAAAACCTAATATGTTTGTACTAATCTTCATTGGGCTATGCCTGTGAACAGAAGTTAATGAGAAAGGAAGAAAGCTCAGTGTTTCAGTGCTGTGAGACAGTTGCAAACTCTCCAAGAAGATGGGTCATCAATATTGAGATTTAAGTCTTGGATAACCTAGCAGCCTTTAAAAGAACACCTCAAAGTTTTCAAGAGATGAAAAAAAATCCCTCGGTAATTGATCCAAGTGGCTTTGGGGTACAATAATCTTTAAGTAGTGAAACAAAGGTCAGAAGAAATAATGCACAGATGCAACTGACAATTTTAGACTTGTTTTAATGACAGAACTCTAAAAAAAGGACATTTCAAAATAATGTCAGGCATTACTGCTTCAGGATTTCAGAGCCACTTGCTACTCTCTGTTTCAGTGGCAGGAGGAGGAAGTATTCCTGCAGGACAAACCCTTTATGCCTACTTAATAAATCCCGTATTCCACCCCTGCTGTTTTGCATTAGTTTCAATTTATTATACATCATGTTTAAAATTTAGACACTGCAGATGGGTCTGACAAAGGACTTCATCACGTTCATGTTGAATCGATGGCTAATTAATTGACTTAATCTACTTGCTTAATTTTGAAAGGTAGAACGTTGAATAAAGATTGACTTCCCCTGCATGGACATTTATACGACTTTGACATTTGCTGCCTGCCTATCTCATTTAATAAAAATATGCCCTTCAGATGAAATGCTGAGTCATTATAACAATAGCAATAGCTGTTAAAATTACATCCAGTGCGTTTCATTAGCACTTCTCTCAGTGAGACACTTTGCAATAAATTAACATTCCCCTATACCAGGGAAAGAAATTAAATTATTTTTTTCAAGGTTAATTCATGGCATGAATTGAAGGCCAGGTCTTGCAAAGCCCACTTAGGTTGTCAGGATTTAGTCTCTGTCTCATATTTGGTTTGAAGAGGATGGCAACAAATTTGATAGCAGGCCAGTGAGTAAAAGCTAAAATATTTTGGTAAAGTGAACTGTAAAATATACTCTATAAAAACATAATTTAAAAAATCTCTTGAAGTGTGGAATTCAGTCCTTGCCATGCTGTATAATCTGCTGTAAAATGTTTGCTTCCATTATTGAATACAGGGGAATTTTCCACCAGTCTTCCTTTAAAAATTGCTGGCTTTTTGGGAACAGTTAACCAATTCCAAGCTTAAATACCATCACAAATGGATTTCGCTTCATTCTTGTGCAAATATTTTGTAAAATATTGCTCTGGGATTTACATAGAACTTCTCTTACCTTTTGTCTTCTGAGACACCTCAGAAGAGGTGTGGAGAGGATTTTTGTCTGATTTGATATTTATTCTATATTTTAGGACAAGAGAATACTTATCACCCATCTTCTCTATCCTGTATTCTGATTCCCTTAGGCATCCCAGCAACATTTTTGCATCCCTTTCAGTTTGATCTTTTCCTTAAACCTGCAACCAAGACTAGTGTTCAAGGGTTTGTTTTGTATTTTTTTATCAAATACAAATTCTTCATGGGTAGATAATGAACAAACCTTTATATTGCACTACTATTTTTTTGCTTCAAGTTTTGTAATGTATATTCTTGCTGTTATACCCCCAATAAATTTCTTTTCATTGATAGGTTTCCTTCTGTCGGCAATTTCACTTTCCAAATTACTGAGTACTTCCCATGTTTCAGTATGTGATGGGTTTCTCACAGGCTTCAACAGCCTTCCAAAATCCTGTTTCAAGTTATTGATTCTCATGAAAAGAGGACTTAATTAAATTAATAAAATGAGCAGAAATCCAGTGCCAAGCATAAGAAATTTGAAATCCTAACCTTGGAATTTCGAATAAACAAAAGGGTAGTGCAAAATCAAATAAACATTTAATGGCTTTCAAATTTTTTTCCCCTGCAAGCTTCATTTTTATCTTAGGCCCTGTGGTTCAAGAGAAAAAAAAAAAGGGTAAAGAAAACTTCTAAGAAGATTTGTTTATTTGCAAATGTTTCCTTAGTGAGGCTTTCCAAGTCTCTTGAACATTGATTTAGATAGTAATTTTCTATCCATATACTTACAAAGAAATGGTATCCTAAGTATTTTAGGATCTTAAGTACTTAAACATATGATTAAACTCCCCCTGAATGGATATAAGTGTTCATAAAAATTATCTCCAGTTGAAACGATTTCCAGAACTATTTAGCTTGTTTTATTTAAGGAGTTTGGGTTGGGGATTTTTTGTTGTTGAGTTGTTTGTTTGGGTGTTTTTGTTTTTAATTATTATTTTTATTATATTTTATTTCAAAATTTTTCTATTATTTTTAACAACAATAGTTCATGACAATGTTGTTAAAATGCAAATTGTAAGAGAGTGATCCAGACTTAATGTTTTCCCCAGACTGCAGTCTTCATAACCTCACAGAATATAGCTTCTTATACTGTAGAAATTGAAATTTTTTTCCTTACACTTGTGAGACAGTTAGGTCATGAAGAATGTGAAAATCTAGCATCCAGGAATTTCCAAATACCTGAGGTAGATTTAAAAAACACATAGTATTTTTTCTTCCAGTAAAATTATAATAGCCCTCTTGGTTATTTTGGATAGATTTTAACTCTTCCTCCAGAAGAACAACACTTATCAAGTTCTGGAATAAAAGTTGTCTGTTGTTTTGAAGTGATTGTGATGTCTTTTGGTAAAATTCAAGGAAAATAAACTCAGTATTAGGAAATTGTTTTAACCCATTATCGTTTACCAGAGATGTTAGAAAGAGTTGTAGTTACAAATCTACAATAATCCAATATTAGTTCTGAAGACCAAATATGTGCTTAACTATGTCTCTTTGTAATTTCTTGTGTCCTCAACTCGCACAAAGATTGAAGAAAATATACCATTCTTTACTGATTTTGCATGCAAGGGTAGGAGAAGAGGTATGCTGGATGGTGATGCACCTCTTGAAGTGCCAGTTTTTAATGTTTACAGATAAGAGATCTATCAACATTAAACTATGGACCATAAACAAACAAACAAAATTACAAAGCTGTAATTAAGATTTTTTTTCTGGTTTCCAAATGACGCAGTAATTGCAGGCTTTGGAATAGGAGGAGGAGGTTCAAGAATTATTGAGGACTATACACAAAATACTTATCCAAAATTATTTTATTCATGCTCTGCTATCATTGGACAGCAAATAGGTTTAAAAGTATTTGATACTGATTCAGAAAATCAAGTGCTTTTCATAATCTGTTATTTTCTGATTCCCTTTTTAGAGGGAGAATCTCTAAATACTGAATGGATTTGTAGACAATATTATATATAAAATATGGAGACATTACTCATAAAATCCCTTAGTTCTGGGAATTGTTCGAGAGGTTCTGGGTACCAGGAGGTATGAAAAGGCCTAAGACTTTCTGGCTTTTGATCAAAATATTAGACCTAAAATAATGTACTTCATTACTAATTCCTTCATCATAACTGGAGAATCCATTTTAAAACATGAGCATTTTCTACATAGGAAATCAAACCTTTTTTTTTTTTTTCCAGATGGTCCAAAGGATTTAGGTAAATATCTCCTTTCAAGACATTTCTGGTCTTCATAATGTCACGATACCTCTTTTTAAAAAGATCCTTTCCATTAGCTTTGACTTTTATTATCTGTTGAAAACTAGAGCAGCACAAATGCAAATGACACTTTTTGCAGAGCAGACGTCCTATATTTTTCTAGGGGCAGTATTTTCACACACTGTCAGGAAGAAAACCTCTTACTGGATTATAAAGAAACATGTGGCACTGACCTAATGTTTTTCTCATCATTGTAAATAAGGCATTAAGGCCAATGGTAGCAGGGCCTGGTCAACATTAAACACTTTCAAAAATCCATTT
The DNA here is from genome assembly GCF_021018805.1 of Prinia subflava. Taxonomy (NCBI): domain Eukaryota; kingdom Metazoa; phylum Chordata; class Aves; order Passeriformes; family Cisticolidae; genus Prinia; species Prinia subflava. Next base: position 28,775,891 of record NC_086283.1, on the reverse strand, counting down.
GAAATACACAACCAAAGTATGTAGGGTTATTCTAGAATACTCTATTAGAATATTCTATTTTTTCCTATATAATTCAATGGCTTGTGCAGTTATTTTGTACCAGAGCAAATAATAGCCTTAGATGTGTGAACAATTACCTATCTTACATCATCTTAGAGCAAAAGGCAGCCTGCACTTAATAACAGCTCTTCAGAAAGGTGACACTGTGTTAATTAACACCATGATGAAGAACATGAGGATAAGGTGTGGCTACACAAGGTTGTCAAGTGGTCAGGATGCAGCTCAGAATCACTGAAGAAAATAATAATGCTTGCTTCACAGTTATGGACTGTACTCAAGAATATAATTAATAAGATTAGTTGGCAAAAAACCAGTTTTAATAATAGAGTTATCTGTGCTCCTATGGAAGGATTCCCTAATTAAAAATCTAGCAGATAAGAACCATGCAAAGCATAGTGTTTTAGGTTTTTTTTAAAAAAGATAAACAGGATTAATTACACCATAATTGTAACTTAATTGATAATTTCATTTTTCCAAGGACATTCTAGGGATCATATTGCTTCATTTAATCATGCAAATGAATAGAAAATATGGTGAATATTCACCTCAGAAAATCCATATATATATTTCTAAAAGACCCTAATTAAGCTGACAAATTTTTAGTTATAGAGATAAAAATGATCAAGACAAGTGATTTTTCAAAGCATTTAAAAAATGGTAAAATTCACTATAAAAATAATAAAAATACTCTATTTTCTACAGAGTTGCTCCAGCATTTTTGTCTTATAAATAAATGCTTGCCAAAGTTTAGCATGTTTTTCAAAAATGTGGAAACAAAAATAAAAACATTTGTTGTGTAATCATATTTTTTTTCTAGACAGCAGCTGATATTTTATGGGAAAAGCTTTTTTCTAAAAATTTTATGTAATAAATCATCAATAAACTAGTAACTTATCAATTTTTAATAATTTTTGATAGGTAAAGTTTTAAAATTCTGGTGCGGAACAGTTTTACACTGAACAGTTTTATGCAGGGTTTTTTCAGATGCTGTTTTTTCAGAAAAGGAATTATATTTGTAAGAGGAGTCAGTTTATTCCAAACACAAAACAAGTGTAAATCAAACCTGATTGAACCACATGACAGCTTAGACTCACAAGCAGCAGGTGGCAGTAGGTTATTTATTAATTTTACACTGTGTTGCAGTGGATCTGTGTTCCTGTCTATCATTTACAGAAATTGCAGAGAATACGTGCATTAATTAATTAATGACTGTTTTAAGTCCCTTTTCATTGTTTTCCTCTAACATATGCATCCTGCCTCCTACTCCTGACACTCCTGATAAACACTCCTGGGGTTTATCAATCTGAAAATACAAGGGGAGGTGATGTCTCTAATAGGGTCGTACATTGTCAGAGCAACTTGATATGATTTTAAAATCTCCCTTTGTTGCTACTATTTAAAGACAGATATCTGCACGTCTCTTAAAAAAGACTTTTGGAAGTTAGAGGGATTATATAGGAGATGTAGTTTCTTTAAAGCCTTAATATGTACTGTCAAGCATTAATGGATCAGAGCCTTTGTTAGCAGCAGTTATAGTAAAACTGCAGAATCCCAGGATGGTTTGGGTTGGATGGGACCCTAAAGCCCACCTGGTGCCACCCCTGCCATGGGCAGGGACATTTCCCACTGTCCCAGGCTGCTCCAAGCCCCATTCAGCCTGGCCTTGGACACTGCCAGGGATCCTGGGGCAGCCACAGCTCCTCTGGGCACCCTGTGCCAGGGCCTCCCCACCCTCCCAGGGAACAATTCCTTCCCAAGATCCCATCCAGCCCTGCCCTCTGGCAGTGGGAAGCCATTCCCTGTGTCCTGTCCCTCCAGCCCTTGTCAATTGTCTCTCTCCATCCTTGCTGCAGCTCCTTCAGGCACTGCAGGGCCACAGTGAGGTCAGCCCAAAGCTTCTCCTGTGCAGGCTGAACAATGCCAGCCGTGCCAGCCTTTCCTGCCAGCAGAGCTGCTCCATCCCTCTGCTCATCCTGGAGCCTCCTCTGGCCTGGCTCCAGCAGCTCCAGCTCCTTCCTGTGCTGGGCCCCGGGGCTGGGGCAGCTCTGCAGTGGGGTCTCAGCTGAGGGGGCAGAGGGGCAGAATCCCCCCTGCCCTGCTGCCCACGCTGGGGCTCAGCCCAGCACAGGGGTTTGGGGTCCCAGCTCTGCCCCACAGCACCCCCAGGGCTCCTCCAGGGCTGCTGCATCTGCTCAGCCCCAGCCTGCATCCAGCCCCTGGCCTGGTTAAGCCTCCTGAAATCCCCACTGGGCCACTCCTGGGGGTGTCCAGGTCCTTCTGGATGTCATCCTGTCCTTCTGGGGTGTCACTGCAGCCTCAGCTTGGTGTCACCTGCAAACCTGCTGAGGGTGCCCTTGACGCCTCTGTCTGTGTCATTGAGGTAGATAATAAATAACACTGGCCCCAGTACAGACCCCTGTGGGACACCACTGGTCACTGATGTCCATCACTGCTCTGACCTGTTGACCCCTATCCTATTTAAGTGACCATCCAGCCACTTATCCATCTAACAGCCCACTCATTAAATCCATCTCTCTCCAGTTTAGAGAAGGATATTGTCTAGGGCTGTACCTGGCGGAAACAAGTGACTGGAACTAGCATGTCTACGAGGAGAACAAAGACTCTATCAATAATATGAGTATATTTGTGTGAATGATACCAATTCACTCCAAACAGCCCTGCCCAAAATTCCCAGTAATTCTGGGGAAATTACAGGGCTGCTTGAGACTTGTGTCACAATGTTTTATGAGAGTATGCAATTGAACTATAGAATGGGGAAATAATGGTAGTCATCAGTAGCAGCTGCCTATGCAATAAATATCCTTTTAAAGTCACAACTGCTGCAGGGAAAGCATTACGGAAGCATTGATTTTTGCAATGTGACATTCTAATTAGACAGAGAAATGTAGAAACTTTTTGAGAGAAGTATTTGAGTGCCATATCATTTCATGTAAACACCTATTCTCTGTAATTTTGGTGATGATGGTATTTTTAATTTTGGATAAGACTAATTTCTTTCTGTTCTCTTTAATTGCATGTGGCAGCCTCCTTTGGTCATGGCTATATGAGGAGAGAGCAATCTTAAAGAATTTGCACAAAGTGTCCAAATAATCTCTATCTGCTGACACAGTCTCTGTCAGAGTATGTGCCTCATTTCTTGTAATAGAGAAAACTATAATCACTTTCAAAGATATTTCAGTTAAGAAACATGCTCTCTCTAAACTTTGCAGCACCTACGTGAACACTGAATAAAAAGACACAGTGGGACTCTATGCTAAAAGTTCTTTTTTATACCAACTGCTTTTCAAATCTGCATTTATGAGCGGCCTTTTAAAGCTGCAGGAGAATGTGGGAAATACAAAGTTTCCTTCTGAACAGTGGAAAAAATTGACTCAGTACAAAGACATATATTATACTGGTACTATGAGGGTTGAAATGAAATCAGATTATAAGTTTAACAAAAGTAAGACTTTCTTCAGACACCTGTCCCACATAATGATCATCAAAGATTCTCTAAAGAATATTGGAAATGGTTAATATATGAGGTACCAAACTAGTTATTCCTGAGAATCTGTTTTTCATTTACATGTGCAGCTATTGGCATAAAGGCATTATATCATACAAAATCTGATTTTAGTACAATAACCTGGCTGTACAGTAACAACCTAACAGATTCCAATTTTATTTAGTAATACAGTTTAATGCTTGGTGAGACAGATTTGAATAGACCTTGCTGCATGACAATCTCTTTCATTTCAATCAGATAAGTAAGATGCAGGGGATTTATATTGCTCAAGTTCATTTTCTGTAAGAAGAACCTAAGTACCTGATTCAGCTTAACAACCCACATTCAGACTGATTTGCCTCAATGAGTTCAGCAATCACAGGAGAAGATGTCACACTGACAGCACTGCATCAGATCAGCTGGATTTATCTTGTTCAGCTCTGAAAAAAATCCAAGTACTGGTCATATAAATAAACTGAAATATAAGCATTCCATTTATCTGCATGCATTTATCTATATTTTTTTTTTTGAAAATGACATCAAATAATGTTAGTTTATGAAGCTGACTAGTCACATAATGTAAATGTGAGGAGAAAACAGCATATATTAAATTTTTCACTTGTCTGGGCATAGCAAAACAACGAAACACCACAGAGCATTTTGACTGTATCCTCTCTGCCTTTGAAATGGTTACTTGTTTATCCTGTGCCCTTGGAATTAATACCAGAGTAAAGAAACATCTTAATTTTCAAAGTATTATGAGGTTTTAATTGGGTTCCTAGGAATCAAAGGATTTTGATAACCAGAAAATCACAACTAACTTATGAATATTATCAGTAAATCTTTCATTATGATTCATAGAATGTCTGTAATTTGAAGTAAATGGATTTGGTTAATCCATAAATTATAATTTTTGATTTTTGCATGTTAAAACCAGCACTCCCTGCTTGCATTGAATCTGGTTTCTCAGACAAGCATTTACCTGTTGCTCTCACTCATCTGGTTCAGAGTACTTGGTTTTACAATACCTTGCTATGGTGGTTTCTGATTTCTCTAAAGATGTGCAAACATACCCCCTCATCCCATCCCACTGCCCTTACATGCAAAGTAAATGATCTTTAACTTATAGGCTCATATGAAAAAGGAAATTTACAAAGAATGTAAAGTTATTTCTTGAAACTTAATTCTGATTGAGTTTAACTACACATATTTAGGCATGATTTTCCACATTCAGTATATCCTTTACTAAGCACAAATGTTATGAAAAGGATTTCCTTAAAAGTACATACATTCAAGCTGTTGGTAAGACAAGTTACAAGTTTGCAGTATTTTGCAAAAACTTTTGTACCGAAATAACCAAGTCTCAAAGATGAGTCAATATTAAATCACTGTGAAACCAAAAACACACTGAAAAATGTGGGCAGACCAGTCACATGTCCAACTTTATTTTTTTCATAAATTAATATGGGAAATTCTGTTTAAATTATATATGAGATCATAGTACTCATTGTTTGCTTTTATTCTGGCATGACCTTAAAATCTTATTCAGAAAATAAGAAAAATAAGTATAATCTATTATTATAACAAGGAAAATACGCAAATTATGAATTTTCCATAGGGGTATGTTTGGTAATCTTTGCTAACTAGAGAAAAACTGAAGTAATAACAAGTTGAACAGCTTGCACCTGTTTCTAGATGTTTTGTCATATAAGGCACAGAAGGAGAGACAAAGTCTGAATTCTGATTTGTGTTAGGTGCCCACATCCCTCTGGCTCAGCAGAGTCTTACATTGGAATTAGGTACCTGCATCTCCTGAGCAGGCTGTTGTCATCCATTCGAAGACAGAGTTGTCATGCACTCAAATAATCTCCATAAACAGTTAATTCAGGTTTTGTCAGCCTGTTCCTCCTTCGTTGTAGTGAGCAGAGTTTTTCTCCAAGTACTGTGAGCTGCTCCCCAAAGGTTGCATCTAATTGTTAATCAGACAGGGTTTTATGAATGCAGAAAATTGGTCACAGCCAGGGAGTGGTTACAAGGTCTTGATAATAAAAATGCCACTGGCACTCAGGAAAGGAAAGAAATGAGTATTTTTGCACCTACCGGTCCTGTTGTGCTACAGCCATGATCTGCCTCCCTCCTAGGACTGACTCATGGCCACACTCCTTATTTCTTAAAATTCTTTCACGAAAACTTCTCCCAGTCCCACTGACCAACTATTGTGAGTCTGCTGCTCACAGTCCTGTGGTATCCAGAATTATTTTCCTTATAGTCATTATTGTGTCATTATCCTTTCTTGTTAAATGCTTTGGAACTTTAAAACTTGTCCATTAACCTGAAATACAAATGTTTTCTGTTTTCCTTCACAGTACTGTTGAAAGACAATGTATATTCAAGAACTGATTGTAGTTTTTTGTAGTGGTGTGTGACTCTCTCCAGTCCCAGGGCACACAGCGGCCAGGGGTGCGACACCTTCCCCCTGGGGAGCTCTCACCTCCCCACCTAGGGACTCCGATGTTCTCGGCCATGTCTACTTCGGAAGCAGAGATGGAGTGGAGGCAAGACGGGTCTTGGGGTAAACTAAGGAGATTTATTACAGGTATAACTGAAGCATAACAACTAAAAGCTGGACCCCAAAGACGGGGAGCACATGTCCCGCCGTGGGTTTTATAGACAGGGCGATACAAAGCAAACAACCAATGAGAATGCACTCAGGGAGGAGTCTAGGGCAGGGAATACAGAACTAGATCCAATGGGAATAGCAGAAGCAATGTAATGATATGAAACAGCAAATGATATATCGAGTTAGGGAAGATTGACAAGGAAGGTTCTAGAAACAGAGGCAGGGACACAGAGAAACGACACATAACGGCATGTATAATTTAAATCATAACACACAAATGAAATATAAAGCTAGCTTGAAAACTTAAAGCGGAAAATCCACACCACATCTCCTCCTTTTCTTTTCTAAAAGAGAGAGAGTGTGATGTCTAAAATAATGTTTACTAAGGAAAAGGGAGAAAACAAATTTAAAGGAAACTGGCATTTACAGCATCCAGGAACTGCATTCATAATTTAAAATTTTACTTTTGGCCAATTAAAACTTCAGGGATCTCTGTCTCGAGGTTAGAGTTCGAGCTGATAATCTTAAACTTTGAATTTTAAAAGCCAAATTTAATTTGTGGTTAATGGGTTCCTGGTTACTGTATTTTCACATAGTAAAGTTTTCTTTATTAAGGTAATAATAAATCATGTTTATAACTAAAATAAAACAACAGAAGTATTGGTCATGCTCCTTGCTCTGCAATCACTCAGTGCTGGATCTTCTTCTGGACAGCTGAAGATCTGTTCTTTGAATGGCGAGGAACAGTGTAACTACAAAGATGTTCAGTCTCTGAATCAGTTCTCTTAATTAACAAATATATGATGCTGACAGTTACAACACAAACACACAAACTTGCTGAGTTAAAGCAGGTTGCAGCAAACTTCTCTTTTGACAGATCTGATTGATGGCTGTTCTCACTGTCAGTTGGTTAGAAAGATTCTCAGCAGTCTCAAATCCTTAGATGAAAACATCAGAGTGCAAGGTGGCAGGTGCAGGTGTGGCAGCATGACTTTCCTTCTATAATACACAACTTGATAAATTATTTCAAAATTATCTGGAACACAGAGAACATTCAAGTTTAAAAGCAACACAGGAAAAACAAATTGGGATAGGGAAATTAAACAATTTTATCAAGCTCATGAAATAAGGTATCTAATTTAAATCACTTCCTTTTGGTCTGGAAAACAAATACTAATTCTAAGAAATAAAAATAAATTGCTTTATAGTTAAATTTGTTACAAAAGAAATTAATTGTCATTAAACAATTAATTAACTAAGTATCACTTTTTTTGAATCTGTTTTTCATCACTGAACTGTGGACATTTACTTTCTGCTGGGCCCTTGCAAAAAGACAATGGACAGGGTTTAGTGAGTAGACCAATGAGCCTATATTTTTAAATTAATAAACATAATATAATATAGTGAAGATAACAAAATACAACAAATATAAACATAATAAAAATAAATATGACAATAGTAAGAAATTAAAAGGGACACTGGGTAAGGAATGACCAGGAAATGGATAGGGGTTTGTGTAGTTACCACAAATGAAATAACTGCAGCATATGCTGAAGTCTGTTCTTTCAATGACTAAATTTAAGAAATAATATAGCAAAGACAAGCAAATTAATTTGATGCTTTAAATCGGAGAAAATTCCTTTCAAAAAGAAAAGCAAAAACATTTGGATTAATGAGTGAATTATTAGAAGCAGAAAAGAAATAAGGAATTGGGTAGCTGTCACAATCAGTTTTGGGGTATCGGTAAAAGGTGCGACCTGGGCGCTGCCATCTTGGGGGGAGCAAGACGACAACCCCGAGCCTGGGTTTCCGGCTCTTCCTCCTCCATCTGAGGAGCAGCGTCCCTCCTTAGAGGAGGGGGCTGTAGGGCCGGAAGAAGGAGTGGGGTTCGCGGTTCGGCGTCCCTTCAAAGGGGCTGACCCCTCCTCTCCCGCCCCCGGAAGACCCCTCGAAAGAGGGGTATCAGGGTGACGACAGAAGGGAGGGCGATTGAAGGAAGGCGTGGAACCGGGGACAGATTCAGGGACCGGAAAAGAAGGAGAGGCGCGGCAACGTGGGTTCCAAGCGGCGTGTGCATCGCCATCTTGGAGGGGAGAGCCTGCCCGACCCAAGTTAATGGCGGCTGGCTCAGGGGACAGACAAGGGTTGAGGAAAGTCGGAGGGATTGGTGTTACGGGGGGCTTCACAGAAGCCACAGGAGAGTCTATGAGAGAGGGGCCCGACGCAGCCGAATTTCGACGCAGCGCGTGGTGGTAAAGGGCCTCCTTAATTATAACATAAATAGCCTTTAACTCATCTTCTAAAATCCAATTTTCCCAAAAATTCCAAAACTCAGTTTTAAAGAAATCATCGATTGGGGTCCCTGGGAAAACCCCCAAAATTAAAATTATTATCCTTTTTAAATCTTTTTTCTTAAATTCTCTCCCATAATTTCTTAAAATAAATTTAAACCTAACATAAACGCCTCACTGTCCACTCAACACTCTCTGCTCCATTATCTTTTTTCCTTCCACTCTCCTTCCTCCCCCCAAAGATGCGCCCCGCGACTTACTCCCAGTTACAGGGGGTGAGAGTGAAAGGAATGGGTTGGTGAGCCTACTTCCCTCCCCAAAGGCTTTCTCTCAGGTAACTTACTGCAGTTCCCCCATTGGGGCAAAGCAGGGGCAGTGAGGACTCGAAACACTCAACTCAAGCTGCCGCTTTATCTGCCGCAGACACCCGTAAGGTCTGGACAATAAGCTACTGACAATCCACCCTTTTTTCCTTTGGGAGAAGGATTCCCCACCAGCCTGGCCAGTTCCCAACCGGTAGGGACCTAAAACCTGAGCGCTGCTGGGGCGCGACCCCGGAGCCTTACCCGTACCAGGCGCTTGGTCCTCGCAGCACCTCGGCTCCCCGCAGGCTCAGCTGGCGCTAGTCCCCCCAGGCGGACCGCCCTGGCGCTGGATCTAGTGATTCTCGGCTCACCACGCGTCCCGCAGTTGATCGGGTCGCAGGTCTCGATGACACGTGCCGAGGGCTCCCTTTCTGTTCTCGGCTCGCCGCCCCCGTGACTGGATCTCTGTGAGTCACTTACGCCAGAGACCCCAGCCACGGCGCGCCTCTGCGCCTTTCCTCCAAGGCACCGTACCTCGCGAGGGCCTTCTCGGCGAGCTTTCTCCTTCGTCCTCGGGTACACACCCCCACTGGGGGCAGGAGCGAAGGAGTCCTGGAACCGCTCCTGCCTTTCGGTTCCTCCCCGGAGTCAAAGAGTCCCGTGCCGCCGATGTTCTTTCCTCCCTTCCTCTTCCTCGGCGAGGCGGGCGCCCTCGAATTTGCCCGTTTGGTTCCTCAGAAGAGGCAGGGAGGCCCCTCGTTGAGCGCCAGGAATGTAGTGGTGTGTGACTCTCTCCAGTCCCAGGGCACACAGTGGCCAGGGGCGCGACACCTTCCCCCTGGGGAGCTCTCACCTCCCCACCTAGGGACTCCGATGTTCTCGGCCATGTCTATTTCGGAAGCAGAGATGGAGTGGAGGCGAGACGGGTCTTGGGGTAAACTAAGGAGGTTTATTACAGGTATAACTGAAGCATAACAACTAAAAGCTGGACCCCAAAGACGGGGAGCACATGTCCCGCCGTGGGTTTTATAGACGGGGCGATACAAAGCAAACAACCAATGAGAATGCACTCAGGGAGGAGTCTAGGGCAGGGAATACAGAACTAGATCCAATGGGAATAGCAGAAGCAATGTAATGATATGAAACAGCAAATGATATATCGAGTTAGGGAAGATTGACAAGGAAGGTTCTAGAAACAGAGGCAGGGACACAGAGAAACGACACATAACAGCATGCATAATTTAAATCATAACACACAAATGAAATATAAAGCTAGCTTGAAAACTTAAAGCGGAAAATCCACACCACAACAGTTTTTTACTATTAATTCTTGAATTTCAGTGATGAGATTTAGTCCTTTCATCTTAACTTTCCAAACAGAATTTGTCATTTTAACATGACATGCCTGGAGAGTGAATGACTTGTAATGATGTTTTCCTGAAAAAAAATCCCAAAAACAATCCCAAAACATAACACAAACCACATTATTTAGTGCAAGTGAACCCCCTATATTTATTAACACCAGATATAAGTGGAATATTAACGTTTTTATTTACTTGCAATATGTACAGATGCATCTAAGAAAACATGGTAGTAAAGCTCAGAGCATGCAAACACTCAGTAGTAAGAGTGGAAAATGAATAAATGATTTTTAAAAGTGATAAAAAGTGATGAAAAGTAACACAGAAGTTGTTTGTAAAGTAGAAGAGCCTGGTAGGGAGCAGGTGACACGAGAGAGATGAAATTAAGTTACTGTGGAGCTGTGTTGTGGCAAACATCCCACAAACATAGGGGCAGTGGTCTGCTTGGAGATGGAGAGGTCCACAAAGCTGGGGATGTCCCCAAGGTTGAGGAGGAAAAATGCATTAGCAGGTGAAATGAGGAAATCATTAGCTTGTTGGAAGAGAGCAATTTGCTTGTGAAGGCCATGAAGACACCCTGATTAAAATCAGTGAAGGGTATTGTGTGCAAAATGATTTCTGTGGTGGTAAAAGTATACCTTCCTCAGGCCCTTTTTTCCCCTGGGAACACAAAACCTATAAAGGACTGATTGCTGGTTTGGTGGCTTTTTTTTTTTTTTTTTTTAATTCAAGGTCAAGTAATATTTTTAAAGGAGGTGTTTCACTCTTTCATTTCTTTCACTGTTTTCTTTTTTCCCTTGGATTTATCATACTTATGGCATTAAAATTGGAAATGCCATTTGCCATCCGCAAATATAAAATGCAGATAGATCATGGAACATGTTGAGAAGATAGTGGAAGAAAGAATAACCATTAATAACAGTAATAGTACGGAAAAAGTCAAAAATCAGCACACTGTAAAAAATTTGCAGCTTGATAAAGCTGACTCATGGTCAAGTCAAGTAGATCATAGAAAAGGTGTAAATGAGATAGGACTGATTGCAAAGACTGCAGTGTATGGAAATTTTGGAAATAGGTAACATTTGCTAGTTTTTTTGATAATTGTTAAAATTTGGAGACTATTTCAACAACAGAGAAGCTTCTACTGGGCTGTAGTGTCCTGTGTGCTCAAAACAGGAGAGGAACTGGAAAGGAAATGTTGGAAGGGAATATGATGTGGAAGAGAGACAAGGTATGAGTGAGAAATATTTGCATCCAGGTATTTCTTAAAGATTGTATTTAGTAATGTACTGCAGTGTCATTATGTGAGAAGTGATTAAAAGAATAAAGTCTGCAGAGCTGTGAGGTTGTTATCTAGGGAAAGGGAGAGATTAGAAGGTGTTACCGGGGGATTATAAATATCTAATAATACTAGAGCTTTCTGTAATTAGCATAGTGGGTCTAGAAAAAAAAACAAACTGAAAAAGACAGGTAACAGAATAAACAAATACCTGACTTTTTGTGGAGAAAGAGCTCCCAAAATTAAATCTAAAGGTAAACAATTTTGTCTTAACTATATTTCTGGCAAATTTATTTACCTTCCTGCTGTTTCCTTAGCTGATATTGTGTAGATCCATGTTCCTCCCAATTTAACTGTGATTTTACTGGGATTTTGAACATATTCTAAGACAGCTTAAACACTTCATATAACTGATAAAGTACCATAGTCAATGCTCTCTTCCAAAAACCCCTCAGATTCTCAGATCTGTTGAATATCATGGGATAAGTAGAACTAGAATTTCTGACTGAACTTTTTTTCTCTGTCAAATTGATTTTATAATTGTTTTTGTCCCACATTTTGTTTCTCTGGTTGCTTAATGCCAGGTGCAATCTGAAGCAGTTCTATTTGCCCTTGTACATACATTTCTTCAAAGTGTGTTGTTCCATGTGAAGTAATAAAAATGTCTTGCACTGGTGGGTATCTTTAATGTCAAATAATGTCTTTCTCAACATCCAGAAATACCTGATATTCTCTCTGATACACTGGTGACCTCTGTGAGAGAGCTCTTGCTCTTTGTAGCATGCAAATAGTCTGGTTGCCAGGAGAGGGATGCACAGGAGAAGTCGAAAGAATTTATGAAAAAAAAAAAAAGATCCTAAATGTGAAGATTCTAACTGAAATGTTACACAGGGGAAATATGTTTTGATATATGCAGACACACATACGTAAGTATATTACAATTTTTTTCATCTAATATATTAATATTTTATGTTCTATCCTTACATGGGCATTCAAACCCATTGAATAGATATGTTTTCCAATCACCTTTAAAAGTTGACTAATATAATGGTTGAATACATAAACCTTCATCTTTGTGTTAAAATTACAAACAGAGTAGTAGAGAAATAAACAATGGGGAACTGTCAGCAAAGAGAGTTAATATGTTTTATCTAGTTCTACTGAAATGTTATAATTATTGGTGTGAAAGAGGACACACTAAACATGAGAGTTTCTATTGAATGGTTCTGAAAAAAAGGACAGGCATGCCAAAAATAAGACAAGGTTGTTACTATGGACTGTTAACAACATTCAGGTTAGGAATTTTCAAACATATGTGTTTTTGCAGGATTTGTGATATCCTTCAAAATGTTACATTTACTTTTTTTTTTTCCCCTCCTTTTTAAACCATTGCACGTAGTTGTCTACCCTGAAAACAATAAACTTCAGGAATAATTCAAGCTACAATTATTTTAGAGATAATACATACATTTACAAAAAACGGGAAAAGGAAATCAGAAGAACATCACTAGAATTATTTTCCGTTAAGATTTTTCTACATGTGAATCAGTATTCTAGAGAATAGCATATGTAGATTTAAAGAGAATTCTTTTAGAGCTCCATAGTCTCTTCCACGACAGAAAACTTTTTATTTCCCAATACAGTTTTTCCCCATTATTTGTAAGTTTGGGGGTTTTGCTGAAGATCAAAAAATGTTCTGTATTTTTGGTTTTTCTAGATTTTTTACTCTCCTGATACTTCTCCATAGCATTGGTACACCATTGGTACCATCACAGTACTGCTAATCTGTAGCTGGAAAAATAAATCTGGCTATATTAAGAAACCCAATTTGGCTCTCCAAGTTTGATAAACAAGTCCTTAGATGAACAATCATAGGATAGATTCAAACTCAGAGACTTCAACCAACCTGTTTCAACCCTAAATGCAGATGTAATAATGGCCAGGGAGCTGGGTGGTGACCAACCAATTGTCTAAACCTGGGAATTTTGAACCCTCTATATAAGAAGATCCCAACCAATAAAATGTGCTGTTTGCTGAAGATACTCGCTGAGTTTGTGTCGTCTCTGTCTCCAACCAACAACCCCTCATGTAACACATTGTGGTCTTTAGTCTTCCTAGCACCCTCTAGAACAGTGAGCTGAAAGACTTTATAAGGAAATTTTTCCTATTAACTGAAATAATGTACCAGAGGAGTGAACAGCATCAGGATTACTACTGAAGCCAATAAATCATCTTCCCTCTTATTATTCTTGTTTGCTGTGAATTTTTGTGTTGCTTTGCTCTGCAGAAAAACAAAAATGAATGTACAAAGCAGTTAATCTGGAAAAATTTATAATTACCAGTAGATATGATAGACAAAAGTAAAAAACATTTACTTCTAAAATAAGAAAATTGGGCTGGGTGTCTTTTAAACAACATTCTCTGTGTGAGTTATGACATTTCTCTGCTTTTACATTCCCCAGTACTTTGCTTGCAATATGGAGACCAATTTTTAATTTCTGATTTACACTCAAAATAATCAGATCATTGACACTTCCACAAAGGAAATTTACTTTCCAATGGAGTAAGTGCTTTGTAAGGAAGATAGTAAAGGTGCAATATATTTTCATAGCAAAAAGTAGCAATGAATTACTATATTAACATGAGCCCTTAAATCCTCAGCCACATTTTTCATAAAATAAAAACAATCTAATTGTATTTATCATCCACCAAGACTGAAAGAATTTTGTAATGTTATTTTTGTAGGAGAAGGAACAGTATAAATCATTTTTTTTCTAGAAATGAATGGAAATTATGGCAACTATGCTGTTTTTTACAATAGAAAGTAAAAGGAAATAAACATTTTTAAAATAAAAATAAAAAATCTAGATGAGTGCAACCAAATAAACATCAAATGCCCATCAAATGCCACAACTCTTAATCATAATCTCAAAATGACACCATCTGTCTGATCAAATGTAAATTTTTCTTCCTCACAGCTGGTCAATGCTTTCTGTTCAGTAGTGCAAAATTCTGCTGAGCAAAGGTATTCATACACCTCATACTGGTGTCCATGCTTGCAGCATGCATACCTCAAGAAAACTCTCTGAAACAGAAAATTTTAAAAAATCATTGCTTCTTAGGGGTTTGTGGTTTACTGAAGAAATTTGTTTAGCATGTTACTGATTCTACCAGGCATAAAAAAAAGTTTGTGTCTGGAGGGATGCTGTGATCCCTAAACTCGTGTTTGTTGGCAGAGCAAAGCTAACATTTATCAAATTTCTGTCGGGCTCACTCAGGTGAGATTTGAGTATTTTCAAGGATGTTTCACAGCCACTCTCAGAGTCAGAAAGTTTCTCCTTTCATCTAATTGCAATTTTGAACTTTGTAGCTTGTACTGGTTTTCTGTGTCACCAGGTTCTGTCAATCACCACATTTTGAAATAATATCATATCATTTTGAAATAACATGATGAAACTTGTGTAAATTCACTGTGAGTAAGCCAAATTCTACTAGTCAAGGATTTGTGCAGAATGCTGATTTTCTGAATCTCAAAGTTTTCTTTGAAAAGAGGAGAGGAAATGTGAGTGAGAACCTGCTAGTACTCCTTCCTTTTCTAGTGCTGGAATCCACACACTCAGATAATTCATATGTGCTGAGAAAGGTAAAAGAGAGGTAGAAGTACCTTACACAAGAGGAGAGGCAAAACAACAACAAAGGGACCCCAGCTGATGTACAACCTAGAGGAAAAAAGTATTGGCAAAATATTCAGCAAATGTGTCAGAATAAATAGTTTTTGCTATCCAATTAAAATTTTGTAGCAGAAACCTGTCCTAGTTACCTTGAGAGCAAATCCTCTGCATATGTGTTCATTTACTCTCTCAAAATGCTAAAGATCTTAAGGCAGGGTGCTTTTGATTGATGGTTCTCTGATTATCAGGTAACCAGCAGGCATCTTGCAGCTTTCATCCCAGCATCTGTGATTGTCATTTTGAGGAGCCTAGGTTGCTACTGTAAGACTATTATGCCATTTCACAGCTACATTTGCATTATCATTGTCACTTGTAAAAACTAATTTAGAAAACATCTTGGATTTTTGGTGGGATATTTTTGTGGTGGTTTATAGATAGGTTTATGTGTTTGTTTATGGTTGCCCTATTGTTTGCTGTTGCTGTATCAGTAAGCTCATCGGCACCTGAAATGTCACAAGTGGAATTTTTGGTCTTAGGTCTATTTTACAAAACCCTCTGTCTCTGGCATAAATAACTACTGCTTTATTGTGTCTAGCTACAAAACATTTAATAATTTAATGGCATGCAACTATATAGGCTGAGTTTCTGCTCTCATTAAAATATTATTATCTCCTACCATCTGCTTGTTGATTTTTCACTTGAACATTTATATAGGAATATCTCAAATGTTCCTTGGAAAAGCTGTATCAATGGCTTTACTCAGAGTACCAGGAACAGCAGTAAAATATCCAATGTTCTCTAAATTGTTCTGGAAACTACAGCAAATGACAGAGGAGATTGACTTTATGGGCAGAATTTTTAAAAAGCATTATGCATGAGCATTAGGATGATTTCCTGTCATTGCTTCCTGAACGCCACGACTTGGCATCACAATGGTTTATAACAAAATGAGTAATCCACTCAGAAAGTTCTGATGAGTAAATAATAGCCTCCATCATTCTGCACAGACGGCAAACTGCTGAGAGTCTGGGCTCAAGTTTTATTTAAAGAGAAGGAAGCTGAGAATGTTTGTTTCAGAGGACAGACATCAGTTTCTTCTCTCATTATCTTTTCTTAAATCAAACTGTGATCACAGACCTAGTTGGTTCGCTCTGTACTAAAAATGCTTACAATTCTTTTCACATAGATACCTCTTTTACTTACCTCTGCATATTTTTATGATATTTTTTATTCTATTACAAAGAGTGAGACTGGAGATTGCATGATAATGATTTTTACTTTAAACTGTAAAAATACGCACAACCTAAGTGTATCTTGGGTACTCTAAATACAACATATATGTCACTAATAGTTACTACTCATTCATTGGACTGCATGCTGAAGAAAGAAGACTTAATGAAGATCTTGATCCTACACTCTTCATGGATAAAAAGTTTTATCTGTCTAGAAGTTCAATAAACCCATCTGGGTTTCAGCCATGTGTGGGAGACAGCTCATATAGAGTTTATTGAATCTTGATCCTTGCCTTCAAAGTGCATGTTTTACTGTGTAATTACTGCATTTACTGTTCATGTTTTAATTGCTATTACTTCCCTTAGTCTTGCTCTTAGCCTTGTAAGTACTGTTTGTATTTTCACTACTATTATTACTGCTATGGGATATTTACTATTTATTATATAATTAATATGTGCTTACCACATAATTGCATTGTGCAATTTTTGTGGAAAAAAACCAAACAAAAATCTGTGTGGATCTTGCCTAGAATTAGCCCCAGTTTTTGTAACTCTGGAATTTTTACTATTTTTTTTTAATTTTAGACAAAATCTGTAGATTCCTGTTAAAAGTACAGAGCTTTGGCTTCCTAATTTTCGCTTAGAGTACAGTCACGGATAAACACATAAAAAGCAGGTGTTTCTCAGAGCGGGGTGCTCATGCTGAGGTTTTCTACAAGAAATTTATGCTGTAAATGTGACAAGCTATCATCATCAGTGGGTGTGGCTGCTGCACTGAAACTAGAAGTGAATCTGACCTTGTCAGAGATAATCCCCCTAAACACCTGGCTGAGCAGTTTTGCCAGATCTGTGTGATGTTTTTCCTTCAGATACCATCAAACCAGTCAGCTAAAGTAGTTGTCAGCCACTTCAGTTAAAAGCCCATCCTTAAAATGTTCTATGCTGAGTCTGCTTGGGAAGAATTAATTATGGAAATCCTCCTGGCCTATGATGCACTGGAGACCCAACTGTTCCCAGCCCCTGGCTTCTCCTAGGATTATTTATCATGTGATACTGTGATTTATCATTTCTTTGGATTCTTGCTTGATGGTGATAACTGTCAGATTTGTTGCCAAAAAAAAAACAAACAAAAAAACCAACCAACCAACCAAACAAACAAACCTGGCAGATGAAATGAAATATAATCTGGGTATGTAGTTCATGCTGTGGTGGTAATTAACGGGACTGCACTGAACAGTGTTTGATATCAGGTAAGAGTTCTTAATTTCTGGCTTTAGTAAGACACTTTTCTCTTAATACCACACCTATCCATAAAACCATGTAGCATGTTTTATAGGCAAAAAATTTAAACTTTATACCTGGCATAGAAATGTGCAATTTGCATATGCAAATTATATACAAAATGTTACTAATCCCATCTGAAATGTCATGTAAGTATATCATATTTTATGGTATAGAATATCACCATTTCATAGACTACATTTTACATGTTGGACTGAAGATTTATATGGTGATTATCAAGTGTAACTCAACTACCACCATCTAGGATTTTGTTACTGGGTATATCCACAATATTGCTCCAAGCATCACTTTTGTCTGAGGGATCTAAAAAGGTTCCTGTATTTTGAATCACAGTTGTGTAAGAAAAATAGGCCCAACTGTGTATCCTGGCTTGGGTTCATGTGAAGAAAAAAATGGCTGTGCTGGGAAGGGTGACTGGTGGATCATCCCACCATAAAAATTTGCTCAGTAAATCATTCCAGGCAGGAAAACATACACTTATGTATTACAACATAAATTTCTCAGCTTTACTCTGGCAATTGCGTGGTGGTGGGTGTTTTTTGTTTTGTTTTTGTTTTTGGGTTTCATTTTTTTTAAATAATGTCTTTATACCTCATCTTTTTGAGGTCTCTTAAAAATCTTGAAATATCGGCCATGTCATGAAAACTTATCTTTCCCTAGTTTCTTTCAAAAAAAGGTGTAAGCAACAGTGAAAGTCTAGCAAATGCATCTACAGATTAAAACCTCAACCCTTATGATGCTTGTAAGATAATTAAAATCAACCCAAAATTTAAAAACCCAAATAAACACCTGCCAAACTCCCTCAAGGCTTATTTCCTTAGGTTTGTTAATGGCTCTGTTTGACAGCATTTAGATCTCATTAATGGACCGAGTTCATAAGAATTCTTGCCTTATAGCTCTTTACTTTTGTATACGTGTGTGAACATAGGCTTTAGGCATAAATCTGCAATTGTTCCATGTTATTTGGGGAGCTCTTCCCTGAAGCTTTTCCACAAAATCCATGAGTAGGACATGTCCATATTGCCTTAACTGGAGAAGTGGAATTTCTCTTTTTCATCTTGTTCATTGTCCCACAAACTTTCCATAGCTGCAAGTAAATAATTTCATATTTTTCTTCAGTGCTAGGGGATCCCAGAATCTCACATTTCTTCAAAGACTATAAGATTCTGTGAATAGTTATATAATTCCTGGTTTACTCCACCACAGAAATGCCCACCAGTCTTGGGAAGATCTAAGCAAGGAAATAGAAAAAATCATGGATAAAGCAAGACAAGCAAGCAAATTAAGTTCAAAGAAGTCTGCCAATATGGATGAGCTTAAATTATATTTGAAGCTTTTAATTAAACATGTGGAGGCACAAGAAATACTCTACTAACTGAAAATTTCATGAAAGTAACATTAAATGTCTAAAATAAATAAACTAAAAATAATTACACTTATATAGACATATAATACACTTACATACACATACAACCCAATTATATAATTACTGTACTTAAAAGGAAAGTGAGATCTTGGTACACCAGTAACTTTTTGCAAGGTTTCTGAAAGTGGTATCTTTCTCTTAAAAAACATTTATCTTAGCTACCTGATAATTAGCAGCATTTGTTAATCAATCTTCATCTTTGGTTTCCAAACAAAGAATCATAGTAATCTGATAATCATATTCATGTAAACTATAATTTCATGGAATTTAGTAGCATTAACCAAAAGCCAAGTAAAAGTCAGGCAATGAGTACAGAAATATTTATTACTGGCCTGTATATGTTATTCAAGCCTGAAGACGTTACAGATTAATGTTCAGAAAAGCAGAACTGAGGTATTCTTTTCCCACACATTTTAGAAAATTGAAATATTATGGGGGTTTTTTTTGCTGAAAAATGTGACAATAAAATGCTGGTTGTTTTTTAGTTTACAAAAGCAGTTTTCTTGAAAAGCTAGGCTTATGCTCTCATGCTGTACTAGTCAGTAACACCATTAGAGCTTAAGTTTTCAAAAATAATCTTTTTATTCCCTCCCATTCTTCCCTTCACTCAAAAAAAAGCAAGTGAAGGTAAAGAGTTTTTCAGAGTTTATTTATGAAGAAATATTGATCAAGATTAATACAGCATTTATAGCTTAAATTCCAACCTGTTAGAAAATGTATGAGAAAAAGTCTGTGAAGAAGTTGTTTTGGTTGTTTGCGCAGGAATGTGCCATCAAAAGTAAAAGGCACTCCAAATGACAATGGCAATCCCCAAAATAAATATTTCCTTTCTAGTATTTTACTCTTCATATCTAAAGGAATAGTAAGAATATGAGAGGATGTATTCTGTGTGATTGACCTAAAATTGCTGCTGTAACAAAGATGTGGCTGAGTGTCAGGATCTGCACTTTTCCTCTGAATTTAGGCCCTTCCTCCTGCAGTGACTGAACATGGCAAGTTCCTGCTGCTGGCCTGTGGAATGAAAGATTAGTGGCTATTTTTCTCTAATCTCCAGTCAATTGCTGAAATAAAGAAGCAAATTATTTTGCTTATGGCTTCTGTGGTTCCTGTGTTTCTGAAACACACAAATTCCCACAGACTACTCATGAGTTTGCAACTGTTTATTGCAAATCACTTACACACAATTCTTTATATAATCTCTTTTTTCCACACTGATTTTTCCATTACTGAAATGTAAGGCTGGAAACAAATGTCTTCATTGTTACAGAAAAAGGGAAATCTGAGCAAACTAAAATCACTGAAGCTTGATTAAAATGAAGACAAGTTTTCTTCTCTGTTTGCAAGCACAAATGTAGCAAAAAATCTCACACAAATTAGGTGAAGTAAGGTTTTCTGATAGACATTATCTCTCTGTACATCCTATAATCAAGGTTTTATTATTACAGCTCATTCTAGCTTTCCCTGATACAATATTTTATTTCAGCTTAACAGCCCTGTGGTTCAGTGCTAAAAACCCTGAGTGCAGTTTTCTAAAAAGAAAAAGAAAAAAGAGTAGCATGGTCTTGATAGTTAATGTTTTTGTGTAGTACTTATTTAACTGCAGTGTTATGCTTATAATGTAATTCAACTATAGTTTATAGGTACTCTGCAATCACTGTTTGCTGCTCAGCTAATTTCTTAAACATAATCAAAGACTGGAATTTTAATTAATTCAGAAATTTTCTATTGTTTCCACTTTCTGATTTCAAGTACTCTTTGAAAAAGTGTGTTAGGTACATTAGGTTCAAATTCTCACGCTACTGCTGATTGCAGTAAAATCCTTAATTTTAGAAGAAAGGTTTATTTCAGGAGTCTCTTCTGCTGTAGGTTCTCTCTCATGGTGCTATGCCTCCTTAGAGATATGCAATGCTTTCCCTGCTCTTAAAAACATCCATTTATGATGCATTTAATGAACAAAATTATGGCAATTTTCCTCCACTTTTTTTCATGCCACCTTTTTTAGCTCCAGGTCTATGAGCATAGGCCACCACACTCCAAACTGTTGTTCTTGCAAGTGGGCTTCCCATTCTCCATAGGAGGTACAATTCTTCAGCAATTTTAGAGAGCAGGACACACAGAGACAAACTAAAAAAGGCCACTTCAGCATGAATTGCACATGCAAAACTTAGGAAAGAATAATATACTTTTTGACTTCCCTTTTATTTTCTTACTGTGTATTTCATTACAGGTTTGTTTAAAAGAGAATTTACATGTATTTAATTTCTACATTTTCCTCCCAAACACAGGAAACTTCCAGCAGAAAATGGCAATAATAGAAAGAGAAACTCATTGCTAAACTCCCAAAAAAGCTGGGAGAGGTGAAATAACATCTCACATAGAGCTGAACAGAAAGGTTGTGGTCTTTTCTGAGGTTCTGTCCAGAGAAAGAATTGCCACCACCATGCCCTGAGACAGCTCTTGATGTAGGTTTCTTCCCCAGACACATTTCGGCTGACTGTCCAGAGATTTAAAGAAAGACCAGCCAGGATCTCTGGAAAAGTCTGATTTTTACATTTAAGTACCATAGTGATCTGGAGACAGAACAGAGAATATGAGTGGAGCATGTACTGGGGAGAGATACTGGCAAGAGGACATGGTGAGGAGAATTGTCTCAGTGTGGTTTTGCAGATTCTTGTTAACTGTCAGGTTATTTGTGCTTAGTTTTGTTTGGTTTAGTAGGGTTTTTTTTTTTCTCTTGATTTCTAGTTCATTAACTTGACTATTTACTGAACTTCTGTTATAGTTTATCAGACAAAAATGTTTTGGTTTATTCAAAATAAAAGACTGGCAGAAACTCTCATGTTAGCTTATTTGGAATTAAGAAAGGCAGTCTTCACATGTGCTGCAATATTGTGGTAGTAAATCCCACACACTGTCCTCAAGCTGCTGTAGGATCCCAGGAATTCCTGTTATCCTCCAGAATTTGGGTAATGGGTTGAGCACTGAAACATCCCTTGTCTGTAGTAGAAACTCCTTTATGACTGAGGTGGGCAATGTCTTTACAGAAACTTCTGTTTGGCTAAGGAAGGAAATGAGGGATAAGCAGTCATTCCGACACTCTTGGAACATTCCTCAGCTGGATCATATCCCAAGTGGAACAGTGACATTTTTACTGGAGTTTTTTTTTTTAAAAAAAAACCTGTTAGCCTGGAGCCTTCAAGGCAATGGAAGTTCACTGTTGTTGGAGAGGGAGGCAAGGTATTGAGTGACTGCAGGTGGAAAAGGAAATCCTACTTGTAACATGTTTGGACTAGGCAAGGCACATGGATAAGACATCAACTCTCAGTATTGAGGGGTTTTGCTCTTTTCTTAAAGTTTTCCTGGAATTCCAGCAATCACCAATTTTGAATGTGGACATTAGTGAAAATTCCATAAGAAAACTTCCTTTATTTACTGAGTGTGGGTGTCCACTTGCAGGTGAACCACCCCCCTCCACTAAGGTTCACAGTTCACTTATTTTGATACTGAAGGCATGTGTTTAATCTAAGGTGGTGCTTTGGGATGACTGACACGCTATTTAAACAATCTCTGTGTGCTTCCTCATTGAAACTGTTACATTTCAAAATGAAATATAATGCCTAATAAGCAATGTTCATGGGAGAGGATCTATTTTGTAGGGGTAATGTTCTCAGTTCTGTGGTCAGCAAAGGACAAATGCTGTGGAGTCCTGCTTCCATAAGAAAATGCAGCACTGGGACAATTGTTCAGCCTGGACAGAAGAAGCTTTGGGCTAACCTCATTATGGGCTTGCTGCATCTGAAGGGGCTAATAGGAAACATGGAGATAGAAAATGTCCACTGGATGGAGTGCCAGGCAAGGGAGGATGGCTTCCCACTGCCAGAGGGCAGGGCTGGATGGGATCTTGGGAAGGAATTGTTCCCTGGGAGGGTGGGGAAGCCCTGGCACAGGGTGCCCAGAGGAGCTGTGGCTGCCCCTGGATCCCTGGCAGTGTCCAAGGCCAGGTTGGAAGCGGCTTGGAGTCACCTGGGATAAGGGAAGGTATCTCCACCCATGGCAGGGAGTGGAACTGTGTGGGCTTTGAGGTCCTTTCTAACCCAAACCATTCTGTGAATTTTCTGTTAGCCTGGAGCCTTCAAGGCAATGGAAGTTCACTGTTGTTGGAGAGGGAGGCAAGGTATTGAGTGACTGCAGGTGGAAAAGGAAATTCTACTTGTAAAATGTTTGGACTAGGCAAGGCACATGGATAAGACATCAACTCTCAATATTGAGGGGTTTTGCTCTTTTCTTAAAGTTTTCCTGAAAGCAGTCCATATCCAGTTTATTAGCGGTGAATGTACAATTCCTGAAACTTCATTGGCAAAATCTCTTACGCTCTCCGTAATGCACTTGCTCCCAACCACAAAAAAACAAGGCATGTTCTAAGTGGCATTGCTCAGCTCTGTTTCTGGAGGTTTCAGTAGCAGAGTTTCTCAGTCCAACCATGCTCCTTAGCAAGACTCCACCTGGCAGTGAATATTTTCTTAACGGAGAGGTGTATGAGTAGGTCGGGTCAAATCCTGGCTCAGACAGTTGGTGCTTTCCACCCAAAATGGTTTTTCATGGCTTTGGTGCTGAAGATGTGCCTTACCTGGATGAGGAACTGCAGTATTTGGTACATGCATTTCCATTGCAGTAGGAAAGGTAAGTGCACTGTAGGTCAGGTGGTCCAGGCCTGCATCCCAAATTATGTTACTGCACTCAGGTGCGCAATACAATTTGGCACACTACCAAAATGTTCATGAATAGAAAATGGAACACACTTGGTTCATTGACCTTGAGTCTGGATTTAAAAATTTATATTAAAACTAGTGCAAATATTGCTCTATAAGGTAAATGCAGGGTATTTTGTATATTTGTATTTTCCAAGGCCAGCATTTACTGTTCTAAGTATGTTCAACCCATATTCTTCAATTCAGTGAAGATTTTTTTGGGGATTGGAATGACAAATATAAATAGGTAATTACATTCCTGCACCAGATATGCTTGAATCCTCAGCCTAACTACAGTTTCTCTTATTCAGAGTTTATTTTTAATTTCTAGAGGACATTGGAAGGGTATTAATTTAATATGGACTGGCCAAGGCTGCTTGTCAACAAATCATTGTGCTGTTTGAGGTACTGTTCTTCTTAAATCATATACATATATATATAGAATTGCCTTTCCAGTCTAATAAGAAGCCTTGACAGTCTACTATTTTATTTCATGATATTTTTACTTGGTATTTAATTTATCAGGTCATTAACATATTGGTCTGTGAGCTATAAAATATTATTTGTTTGTGTTGCTGGTCTCCATTCCCACTCAGCAGATGTATGAGACAACTCATTCCATGACTTGTCACACTTGTTCTCATTTTTTGTGACAAGCCTAAAATCTTACCTCTTTGTGAGTAACTGTGAGTTCTATTATTATATTCTTTTTTCACATGCCAGAGTAACCTTGTGAGTTAATTGGTATCTAGACAGCTCCTCAAAACCTTGCAAAAATCTTGCATGAAATCAAGTCTCTATTTGAAGGTTTGAGACTTTGAGAAATGTGTAAATGAATTTTCCTTAGACCTCTGACAAGGTGCTTGTCTTCATGATGTCGAGGAGGAAGTTGATGTTCTTTGGAAGACATTGAAAAGATTCTACTAAAGCTTGTTCAGTTGTTAGTATTGGTGAGGAGAGGTGAGCCTAGATTTAAAAGGTTCTCTCTCCCAGAACACTTTGATCCCTGAGTTCAACTTGCAGAGAAAAGTTGCAGGTTTTATTTTCATTTTTCTTAGTTCTATTGAAGCATTTTCTGTTGTTCTCAAAATTTGTCTCAAAAGAAAACAAAACAAAACAAATCATGATTAGTCTTTACCATTTGTACACTGAATTTTGGAGCTCATTTTCCACTTTTTCAGACTGCTAGGAAGGGTAAATCAGATTTCACAGACAATGGAAATCTGTTTAAAAAAAATAAGGACCATAACTTTTACTATAAGTTTGATAAGAACCTAGTTTTCAATTTCAGATGACAAAACAGCCTAGTTTTAGATTCATTCCTCCATGCTCCTCTGTGGCCGAGTTTCTCAGGTATCGTGGGCATGATATGCTCACAGATACCATTTGAGCTATTCCAAACTAGGCCGAACTAGGCCTCAGGCCTGGGTCTAGTAGGCCGCAGAACGTTCAACATACGTAGTAGCAGATAAACTTATCTGCTACTAGGAATGTGTTAAGGTATGGACACTCGCAGCATAGAGGTAATGGCACTAAGTCTCCGTAGCTAACTTAACCCTGGATTGTTTACATGCTTCTGTATGTCCACTGCCTATCACAGTGCACCTGCTAACTGTAAACTATTCACTCTGTATATAATCCGCCATCTCGCGGAAATAAATCGGAATGCATGCTGGAAACCATACTGGTTGGTCTCACGTTACTCTAGTCCCCGGTTTTACCAGAGCTCAGCTATACTCCTCCACAACCAATCTTGCTGGCACTGCATCAGTTTGCACAATATTGACCCTTAAATATCCTTTAAAACTGACCTCAACATTGGTAAACTCTTAAACCTTATAATAAGTAGCAGCAGTTACTTTGGCATTACTCTGGGAATGTTAGTGGTCTGACAAAATAAATCCTCTGAGTGATGACAACAGAGAAAATGTTAGGAAAATTTTCTTATATTACTGGCAAAATATTTTTATATGATCAAAACAGGCCTAGATGAGCAAAATACTACTACTAAAAAAAGTATTACTCACCATAATAGGTCCATTTGTTATCTGATCATATTTAACCATAGCTTTGCAGCTCTAAGAATAAGATTTGTTGAGGATCTAAGAGGGAATTGCTAATCACTTATTTAAAATGAAAGTTTTAATGGTAGGTTCATGCTTTTTTTCTTTTATTACAAAATTAATTCCAGTGCAGCATTTCCTCTAAGTTCTTAACACTACAATTGTCTTTAATAAGAGTTCATCTTAAGTTTAAAATTTGCATCAAAAACTATCTTTACTCCCCTTTTATCAGGTAACTTTCCCATTCTGACTCAGTTTGTCTGCCAATAGAAGGAGCTCCTGCATTAGGCAACAAGCTGGAGTTCCCAGGAGAACCTTTTCTCTGATCCAGACAGATGGATTCTGGCTTTCATAGTGTATGTGTGTGATGTGTACAAAAATTTTGATTACAAATTTGGTACAAACTATTCAGTCATACTGCAAACAAACCCTGTGAGAATATTGCCAAATAAGAGCATAGCAGTGTTTAGAGGGAAAGCTTTTTTTTTTTATTTTGGGTTGGAGGGGGGTGGGGGGTGGGAAGTTTATCTGCTTGTATCTTGCAGTGGCTGGAAGCACTCTGCTGTAGAAGGGTGGTCAGCCTTGTCCTGCTTTTTGTGATGAAGGATATTTCCTGACTGCAAACATAAGCTGTCGGGAAGCATTGGAGAAACACTGAAGATCAGAAAAACATAAAACACTGGTTCCTGAGAATTTTAAAGGTATTGCTGGTATGAGTAGGGAAAGCAAACATATGCACCCTTTGTGGAAAGAGGATAATGGCCCAGAGATAAATATTTCAATTTCTGAGAGATTTTCATATTTAAGTGATGTTTACAGAACCACGGAATATGCTGAGTTGGAAGGGATCCACAAAGAAAATCCAGTCCAGCTCCTGGCATGCACAGCACCATCCCCGAGAGACATACCCTGTGCCCAAGAAGATAATCCAGACATTTCCTCATCTCACACTGGTGCTGTGACCACTCCTTGGGGAGGCTGTTCAGTGCCCAATCACTCTCTGGGAGAGGAACCTTTTAGTAATATCCAATCTAAACATCTCTGACACAGTTTCAGGCCATTTGCTGGGCCCTGTCCCTGGTCATCGCAGAGCAGAGATCAGTGCCTGCCCCTCCTCTTCCCCTCCCAGGAAGCTGCAGAACTGCAGAGAGGTCTCCCCTCAGTCTCCTCCAGCTGAACACACCGAGTGCCCTCATCTGCTCCTCACGCGCCCCCTCCAGACCCTTCACCACCCTTTGCACACTCTCTTAACAGTTTAATGTCTTTTTCACACACAGTTTA
Source organism: Prinia subflava (assembly GCF_021018805.1). NCBI lineage: Eukaryota > Metazoa > Chordata > Aves > Passeriformes > Cisticolidae > Prinia > Prinia subflava. The sequence continues at coordinate 28,748,747 of NC_086283.1, read as the reverse complement.
TGATACCCAGAACTGCTCACAATATTCCAGGTGAGGCCGCCCGGCCCAGGGCAGAGCAGGACAATCCCTCCCTGGCCCGGCCAGCCATGCTGGGCCTGGTGCCCCTGGACAGGGATGTCCCTCCTGGCTCCAGGGCACTGCCACTGACCAGGACCAGCAGTCCCTTTGCCTGGCACTGCTTTCCAGCCTCTCACTCCCCAGTCTGTCTATACATACAGCACCTTCTGTAGTTGAACCTCACATGGTTGGAGCTGGCCCAGGCCTCTCATTTGTCACAGCCCCTCTGGAGGGCCTCCCTGCCCTCGAGGGAGTTGACAGCTCCCCCCAGTATTCTCTGTGGACTTTTTTAGTATCTAGTCCTCTTATTCCTGTGGGAAAGTTGCTGTCACTTTGTTTTTTACAATTTCATTCATTGTTCCTCATCTGAAGAGTTTTTTCCTCACCTTTATCAGTACAATGGTGCAGGAAATAAAATAAAAGCCATAAAACATGCTTTCCTTGCCAGAGTATAATGAAACAGAGGGCATTATAAAAGAAAGATCCCTCTTGACTTGCTTCATATGGCATTTTGCCTATGTAACAGGGAATGATCTCTCTTAAGGAACACCTGGAGTAAAAATTGAATTGTCAAGAAAAAGCTTGTAATACTTCTTTTTCCAGACATATACAGACTAGAGCCTTTACTTGCATTTAGGCTGCAAAGAAGAGACCCTAATATACAATTACAGCTTCTGTTGACAGATGAAAAAGCATTGAAAAGACAAAATGAAGGATATCACACCAGACCTGAGAGACACGGTGTGGTTTGGGGATTCTACTTCTTCCTTTTTCCTCTGTATATATTTTCTATTGGCTTTGTGAAGTCAATAGAGGTATGAAAATCCCAATCACACAATATAACCCCTAAATACTCCAGGGCCAGATTCTCAGGTGGATTTATTTCTTCTATCCTCCACATCTTTCATCCAGTACAAAAGACCAGTAAATTGGCAGCAGGGCCTGGTAGAGCACTCCCGTGGTATGTGGAGAAATTGTTGTGCATTGCTGATCTGGATATTTCTCTGTGCTTACCCTCTTCCCAAGAGAGAAGGAAAGAGGTGATATGGCCGAGCTGTGCTGCATCACATCTCACACTGGAATGGCTTCTATTATGGTTTTTTTTTTTTCTCATTAATGTGTCTATCCTATACTACTTCACTGCAAGATAGAGTTGCACTCCTGTTCTCTACATTAGTAAATGGACAGTTGAGATGTAGAGATTTCAGCTCAGCCTTAGCTGTATCAGCACCCAGCATATTGAAAGTATCACTCAGGTGACTTTGTGGATTTATGATGGAGCTTTATGTGAATCTGAGTTTGGCTATCTTTATTGCTTATCTGCCAACAGCTTTAAACATGTTTTATATACACAAAGGTTTGCAGCAAAGCTCAAGAAAATCCTATTTCAGCTAATTATTGTTCTCAATTTCTGTCAAATCCAAAAGAAGAAGAACTTTGGCAGAGGGGAGAAAAAAAAGCACCTGCTGCCTAGTCAGTCTAGATCAACTGGTTATTGTGACCCCAGATTGACTCAGGTACGTCATTGCCTCTAACTTGGAGAATTTTTTAGGCTATTGTGTCAAAATTTTGCAACCATGATCAATAGATCAGAGTTCAAGCTGTTGTCTCACTAATAAACATGCTTCCCTCACAAATGAGCTGGGACAATTGGAGAAAATACATCTCCCAGATTTAGTTTTTTCCTCTACAAGTGTATGGGTTCAGCTGTTGCTGTTACAACACTGTGGTCTAGCAGCAGGATGAATTTGAGAGCCTATTAATCTTGTGATTACAGGTGCCTACCTTGCATGGGAACAACTGCCTCCAAGCTCAGACTTTTTCCTCAGTCACATTTCAACTCTCTGGCAATACCTTTCAATTCTTAGATTTGCTCTGGGCAGACCACTCTCTGTTCACCCCCTTGGCCATGCTCATTAACATCTTTCTACATAGCAGAATGCCTTTGTGATCAGGGCTGGTGACAGGTATATCTTTTTGTCCCTCCTAACATTTCTCATTTTACCTCTAAACCAGGCCACGTAGTTAAGGAGAGGAAAGAAACTGACAGACAACTCTACTTACTGCACTTGTTAGGTATCCCTGTAGGTTTTTTTGTAGTTTTGCTGCTCTTTTGCAGTTATCTGCAATCACACTGTGTTTTATCTGAACGAATACAAACAGAACATTTACAACATCCAAAATAGGCAACATAGACATAGACACTTTCAGATGACACAAATAATGAACTAAACAAACCCAAACACCTCAAAATCAGAAAGATCTCCTCTTTATCCAGCTGAATCACTTCTCCCTTGACAAGGCCACAGTCAGGCTTTCAGTGCAGACCACTCACAGATCCCACGTGGGATCTGGGATTCTCTGGTCTGGAAGAATCTGTAAGAAAACCCATTTATAGTGGGGCTTTCTCTTCCAGTGTCTTCAGCAAGGAAGACTTTTGTGAACATCATCTGACATTGAATCACAAAAGGTCTGGGCTGGAAGGGACCTTAAAGCCCTTTCAGTCCTGTCACTGCCATGGGCAGGGACAACTCCCCCCTGTCCCAGGCTGCTCCAAGCCCCAGTGTCCAGCCTGGCCTTGGACACTTTGAGGGATCCAGGGGCAGCCACAGCTCCTCTGGACACCCTGCGCCAGGGCCTCCCCACCCTCCCAGGGAACAATTCCTTCCCAAGATCCCATCCAGCCCTGCCCTCTGGCAGTGGGAATCCATTTCCTGTGTCCTGTCCCTCCAGCCCTTGTCAATTGTCTCTCTCCATCTTTCCTGAAGCTTCTTCAGGCAAGGCCAGAATGAGATCACCCCAAAGCTCTTTTCTGAACTGAGTAATCCAAACTCTCAGATCTCTGTTTCTAGAGATGCTCATGTTTGTGGAGCTTTTATCCCAAAGAGTCATCACAGATTGGTGCTGGTAGATCTGGCAGAGGAATCATAGACACCGTCTAACATCCAACAGTTTCCAGATTGCATATATACTCACCAGTCTTTCTTCACCATCAAAAAATGAAAATTTTTGTTTCAAAGATATGCAAAAATACCTCTATTAACACAGGTGTAATTTTCTATGCTGTACTGACCAGTGGAAAATATAATTTTGCACCATTTAACAATACCATTTCCCTTTTCCTATTTAAGAGTCAAAACTGTCTTCCACTGAATTTTAACATCTACATCAGCAAGAAGACATATTGCACCAATGTCTAAACACAAAAACTCTACTTATTACTACTAATTGGTATCAAATGTGACTTTATTAAATCATTTGGGGTGAATCAATGTTCAGAGCTACTAAACCACAGATTCTAAAACATTTTGAGGCTATTTTCCTCAGACAACAATCCAAATATCACTGTAATGGAGATCTTTAGTCTTTGAAGTACCTTATGAGAAAATTAATTTGAAATTATGCCAATGAAACTGCTTCCTTCAGTGGCAATATTATGGTAAAATTCATACATATATTGAAGAAGTTTGTATTCTGAAAACATATAATTTCTTGCCTTTATCAATAGTGAATTTTGCATACAGACATGATGACAGTCTGCTTCTCTTTGATGCTCATCACAATATCAGCAGCACATTTCAACCACAATGTGTCGCCCTAATTTTTACTCTTTTTTGTGTGTTAAAAATTGCAGTTTTATGCAATCTTTATGCTGTACTCTTGTGCACATTTTCCTTTTTTTTTTTTTTTTTTTTTTTTCTCCTTATTTTAGGCATTCTCCATTTTCTTAATTGCATGAGCCATTTTCTTTTACAGCAAAGAACCTTGGTCCCTTTGAAATGATGTAATCGAATAGTATGGACTCACAGGATTAATTCAAACAGAATGGGGTTATCTGTTCTTATATTAAAATGCTTTGTGCTTTAGCAAAAAATAAATTATTTGCTTATTTTATGCATAAATCTGTTTGGTCAAATATATAGTGTGTATCCATGACCTAAACTTATGCTCCAGAGGATCTGACCCACTCAGGGCACAGGTATTGGCCTTCGTCTCTAGGTCAGTAGTCTGAAGCTCTCCAGATCTGACCAAAAATTTTCTGAGAGATAATGTCGAAGGGAAATAGGTTTATTCAGGGCACATACAAGTCATTAAGGAGGAAGGTAAAGAATTATGCTTTTTCTCTCATGATTTTTTCTCCTCAGTTTCACATTTTGCTTTTTTGGTTATTTACTCTTGATGATTATTAAAATGTCACATCTACACTTCTCATTTTATATATGAATAAGCACCAAATCACATCACTTACTACAGAAAAGTTTCAAAACTTCTTTTCTTTGTCAATCAACACCATGCTACCTTAAAATTATAACCTTTCACCCTAAAATAAGTGCTATATTAGGGACTTCTGTATAATTATAATTGTGTTTCTTTTTAAAAAATATTTGTTACATCCAGAAATGTTCTTTCAGGACCTTATTTTTAATTTACAGGGGCATTATCAATTTCCTTGTGCTAAGTTATTTTGTTTCTTTTTGAGAGTGGCTTAAAGTTTGTTATGTATTCCAGTTTAAGAAAAATCTGCATGCATATTATCTAAATAAACATATCACTTATAGTCTTTGATTTCACAATGGTCAGAAACTCTCCCTGCACTCTTGCTTTCTTCTGGAATCAAAGGAGAGCAACAAAACATTTACAGCTTTGGAGTGAATGTTTCTGACACTCTTGTTTTGGGCCAAAGCCACAGGAGGGAATGGAGTGTGACCTTTGGAAACTTTTATAAACTGAAACAGAACTTTTCTGCGTGTCCCAGCACTCAGTGCTTTTGAAGTGTCCATTTCTCCCAGGATATATTTCCCATTCCTCACAACAATAACTTCTGTTAGCATTTTCCTACTACTGTTGAAGCCTGATAAAGAGATCCCTTTCACAGATGGCACTTATCTTCATGCTGGCATACAGGAGTGGAAAAAAACCCCCATCTTTACCCAGAGTAATGTTTTCAAATGCTCCAGAATGTGGTAGGAGAGAAAATGTTTCCTAAACACCTTTTTTTAGTAACTGAATGTGTTTAGCTATTGAAATGCTTTACTGAAATATTTTTCATAGCTTTTTAATACTAATAAAAAATTATTAAATCTTATGACATCAACTGTAAGTGCAATGTTCCATAAATTAGAAACTATCAGTAGTAAAATAAGATAAATATGTTAATGATTATATGATGTCCTATATATCTATTTTACTTTCTCCATTATATCATGATCACAGACTGTATGGATTATTAATCTCTCCAGTGAAGATTGGTGAATTTTTTTTAATATTCGAAATTTTTGTCTCAACTTTGCATTTCGAGAAGGAAAGAAAAATATACAGTCAAAAGCAATAGCATGCAGACCTAGAATGACAGCTGGTCTGTAACTCTTAACCCAGAAATAATATATAATGATGAAATTATACATATATAACAGAGAGATTCATTCCCATCTTACCTCCCCTGGTCTGGTGGTGCTGTGAAATCTAAATTTAATGGCTAAAGGAACAACTGGACATGTCGGGAAGCAGGACAGGACACACAGATGGTCTGCCACGTAAGTCATGCTCTCAGAAGCTGCTTGTTTAAATTTGTATGTGTTCAAAACCCGCTCCAGCCTTCTGAAGCAGAAGGTGTTTTATCACCAACATGCAATAATATCCCCAAAGGACATGATGGTCTCATGGAGCTTTGGGAAATATAGCAGGCCATTTAGACACTGTATTTTCGGTGTTATGCTTACTAAGTACTATCATCCAATATCTTTTTCATAACGACTGGGTTGGTTTGTCAGCCAACACATTCCTTTGTCATCTTGAAGGAGAGCTCTTTTTGGGCTAATGATTGAAGGTTGTGACCCACAGCAGTTTTCATGGTCCTTTACTTAGATTGGGTGGTTTGTCGAAAGCTCTTGTGCTAAAACTTTGCATGTGGTGCTTAGGGATGTGAGTTAATTGTGGCCCTGGAACTGCTGGGTTAGCAGCTGGACTCAGAGGGATCTTAGGTTTCCTTTCCACCGCTCAGAATTCTGTGATTCCATAAGCTGGAAGTGTGTGAGCCTCCATGATCTATGAGGTGGTAGCACTGCCGGTTAAAATGCAGATTAAAAACACTTGAAGAAGTAAAGATATTGCAGAGCTGATGGAAGGTAATACCTTCCAGAGAGAGACAGTGAAAGCTGAAGAAACAAGTATCACTGATATAATTTTTTTTTGAGGCAGTTTTGGTACTGCATACATGCCATCAGCACCATGTCACTTGAGACAAACACATTTCAAAGCCAGAGAAGAAACCATACCACAATCCAAAAACCCCAGGCTATTTGGGAAGCCAGGGTTTCTTCTGCACCATGACAGCCTTGATCCAGGACTGTGGGAGTGTGAAGAGACAGTAATGCAATTCTGCTACTGGGTGGTTTCTAAAATGTTTCTAATGTTTGTTGTGGTTTTAAGCTCAGCTGGAGACAAAACAGCACACAGCCACTTGCTCAACCCACCCTTTCTTTACCCATCCTGGCGGAATGGAGAGGAGAATCAAAGTAGAACTGGTGTGATGAGATAACAGTTTAATAACTGAAAATAAAAATAAATGCAGTAATAATGATAATGATAAAGATGATAAAAAAGGAAAAATAAGTGATGCACAATGCAATTGCTCATCGCTTGCTGACTGATGCCACACTCTTCTTCCCCCACCCAGATGAGCTGTGATTTTGGGAGCTCTCTGAATTTATACACTGGGCATGGTGTGGAATATCCCTTTGGCCACTTGGGATCACCTGTCCCAGCTATGTTCCTCCCCCCCCCCCCCCCCCCCCCAGTTTCCATTGAGAATCTCCTCACTGGCAGAGGGGAAAGCCACAAAAATAAAATCCTGAGCTTAGATAAACACAACTGAGTGAAAACCCAAACTGTCAATTTTGTATTATCAACTATTCTTATTCCAAAGCCCAAACACACCACTGGAACAGCTACTAAGAAGAAACTAACTCTATTCCAGCTGAAACCAGAACAAGTCTTATTTTCAATTTTGTTTCCACACCAAGGTGATCCTTCTTTTCTTTTCCCTCCCAGAGTCAAAGCACAAGTTATGTGAATGCTACATGATATGAAAATTTTCCATTTCAGATTTCAATTAATTATTTTCAAATTTCCTGTATATATCAAGGCATTACTATTACAGCATGAAGAAAACTCCATCATCCAGCATATTTTGGTAATAAAGGATAATATTTTTTAATATATACTGTATTATTGCACTCTAAAAATTCAGGACTAACATGATCACAAAGGGGCTATAGAGAGTAACTGATTAAAAGTATATTAAAAGTTCTCATAATCATGTTATTGATAAACCAGGTTTTTAAGAACATGATTTCTAACACTGCAAATGAAATTTTCATGATTTTTTTCCTCCAAGCCTAATTGCCAAGTATTACAATAAATAACTTTCCTGCGAAAAGATATAGGACGAGACATTGGCAATTTAGATTTCTAATTAGGATACATATCCCCTTTTGTGTCACTGAAATTAAATTAAGCTGTTAATAACAGCTCTGTTTGAAATATTTCTTTTTCAAGCACTAAGTGTTTATGTCTGTGCTGTTTCTGTTCTAAATCTGTCATAGTGATTGTCTTAATGCACCCAAACTGGTGAGCCCCTTAGTGTCTCCTTGCTCTTGGCCTTTGCCAAGTCATAATTACTAAGCAAATGAACCAACCTTGCTGTAGTAATCCAGTCCCTGGGTATTGCTCCTCTTTCCTTTCCCAGAGCCATATGAAGATGCAGCAGTATTTTAATAACACCCTCATGCTGCTTTGTGTCCTGAGAGCTGCAGAGTCATCCTGAGTAAAGGGGATTCGAGGGCTCCTGTGCATGTTTAATTTGTTATTCTTATTCCCTTCACACTGCAACTAGGTCACCCTAGAGGAACTTGTGTAAAACATTGACCTACTTCTGGTAAAGAAGGAAAAAAAAATCCTACAAAAAATTAAGTGAGAGGTTGTGCTTTCAATTACTAGAATTCTTTAGGCTCCAAAAGGATGGGGTTTGGGATAACAGGGGCTTGGAGAGAAAGAAGAAGGTCAGACAGGAAACCTTAAAGGGTCTGTAGTTTAGGGGTCACATGGAAAACTCATCAGATATTTGAAGAAATTCAGAGACATGGTGGTGTTGTTCCCCAGTTAATGTCTTCAGGTAATTCACATCTATGCTATCATTAGACGAGGATGAAGAGGGCTAGTAGGCTATTGTCCTGCCCTTTGAGATCTTTAATTTTTGTCATTGAAAACATATCATCTGTCTGTTTATAATTCTAAAAGTTAGTTGTTAGCTGTTGACTCTCTAAGACTTTTCTATCTTTTTTTCAGTACTCAACAGAAAAATGTGAAGGTCTAATGAAAGAAAACCACCATGGTTTTAGTAATAATTTCCCAGTATTTGCTCTTCATGATGGGACTTCATTAGTCTTCTGAAGAGCTATGTGCAAGTTGCATACAGAAAAAAAAAAAGTGCCTGTTCTGTGACTGAGTGCCAAAATTATCTGGAGCTCTCCTTTAAATGATGGAGTATGACAGTGGCTCTTGCTCTGTGTGGCAACCCAGAATCAACAAACTTCGCCCTTTAAACCCCATCCTGGGGGAAAGCTTTCCATCGTTTTCACAAGTACTACATGGAAAAACCAAAGTAAAGATAGCATGAACTTTACTGTTGCTGAAATCTAACATAGCCGTGGCCAGAACCTATTCACTTTATTGTGTGGGGTGTGGAGAAATATAAGGAATGGAGAAAGAATGGAACAGACTACCAGACCTAGGTAAAAGGGTAAGTCCCCTGATATTACTTGCTTGTACTAATTTGTTCATTCAAGGTGAGAGAAAAAAAAAATTCTTTGAGTTTTTGGACATATCTTGTACCTGATGATGTGAACATCCCATGCTTTCTATTCTCTGTCTTCACTTGAACCCATCTAAAATACTGAAGTCCCTATTAATCAGTCAACAGTTTAACAGCTACACTCAAGCCAAAGAAAAATAAATATTGCATTTATATGGTGAGTTTTGGCCTGCAAATATTAAAAAACAGGAGCACCAAGTGGGAGCAAGCCTAATGAGGTTACAATGGTCAACTTTGGTATTTCATTACAGGATCAGTTTGTGGAAGAAGAGAACCAGTAAAAAATGTTTTGAGAATCAAGAGTAAGATACCTAAAATGGGAGGGCACAAGGATAAGAATGCATCCATATAACTTGGACTGATTCTGGCAATTGTATTTGTTCTTGTGGAAAATTTCTGGTTGGATTCAGGGTTGTCATTCATACATATAAAAAATCACGTATTCCTAATATGTAATGTAATACTCTAGTTGTGCAAGTGAGTAAAAAAATAAAATAAAACCTCTCAAACACTTGATAAAAATGAAAAAAAGTGGTAAATTTAGGACATGGTAAATCCATGAATCTGGTACTGAGTGAGGTCATTTCCTGAAAGTAACCTACGAAATATCCTTAAAATCATTCTACCATCGCTTCTGTGTAAACTTGTATTTGAACTTTTTTTTTTTTTTTCAGATTCATGCACATTACTCTTTTAAAAAAACTGTAATAAAACCTTTGTGGTAATAACTTAAGAAAGAGTAACCATTGCTAGAACCTGCAACTGTAGTTATGTGTTTTCAAGACATTTTTAGATATTTGAATTATTACTTGCTGCATGTGGGCTGTATTCATTCTTAACTAGCCATCAAGGGAAAGACAATGAAAATGACAAGATCTACAGCAAATTTCCATTAAGATTAATTACTTGAATTCAAATTATTGCTGTCCAAGTATACAAAACAGTGATGTGACAGCTATCTGTATTGTCCTGTCAACAACAGTGCAGAATAAACATTTATTTACATTATTAGGGGTTTTATTTAATTCAGTTGTTCTTTAACTTATTTTACTTGCTCTTAAATATGAGCACAGACTTCTATCTAGAAATCTGCATTCAGTTTTCTGGAACATTTTCAAGGATTTTTAACTTTGACAGCACACAAACTTTTGTGCTCAACAAAGCTGCCTTTTCAAACATTTTCAGCAGGAGCACTTAGAGAAGATAAAAAGACCCAGGGTGCTGTAAATGATGAAGTGTTATCAAGGCTTTTGTAACAATGGAATGAGCAATAGAGTGGATAGCCGACTGGCTCTAAAAATCCTTCACAAAATCCAGTGCATGATTTTTTGAGAGGTGAACTCTGGAATGGATGCTTTTCAGATGGTAATCTCTGAAATAGCTTGGTACACTCCTGGTACTGTTGCACAAGATGCCATGCTGTGCATGCCCTTTCCCTCAAGGAGATAAGAATGATGTTTGGATTTACAGTTCTTGTTTCTAGGTTAATCAGTTGAAGTGAATGTGTTGGGCTCCTGGCAAAATTTGCAACTGGATGGAGACTGTTCCTACTGGACTCTATTCATTACAGTGCTGTGTATTTGTTGAGTTTCAGCTCAAACTACAAAAGGCCACCACTTTATTAACTTCTGATGTCTTTTTAAGTTTATGCCATATGTTCCTCCACTAAAAAAAATCGTTCCAGCTCTACTTTAGTATTTCCCTTCTGCTTATCCATACTCATTCTGGGTGATATTTCTAAGATGATCTAACCAGAAAAAAATCTAATTCTCCAAGTTGTCTGTTGAAGAAGGTCTAATTCAGATTTCCTTATTTTTTTATATAACGATTTCCAGCATGGAATCTTATTCTGTGTGTACCCTGCATAAGATACAGAGGAAAATTAAAACCTGATAACTTGAATTACCATAATAAATTTACATTATAGTTAATGACAAGGCAATCTATTACTGAAGAAAAAAAGTGGTAGCAGAAGGTTAAGGCAAAAATATACTTACTGTTAATCAGATCTTTCATAAAAACTTTAAAAGTTAGTGAAAAGGGGCAAAATTAGAAACCCACAAGGCATAGGTTTCATAGCACATATTTTTCTTTCTGTTAAGGATAATAATCAAATCCTTGTATACCTTCATATTTGAGTTGCTAAGGTGTAATCTTTGCTTAAATTCCTGATAGAAATATGTCTTAGCTCAACTCAATTATAAGACATCAAGGAAGGAATTCAAAATGGTTTTAATTCATCAGTCTGTGTAATGACTTTGTAATACTAGACTGGGCTATGATGCTTTTGGGACAGAAGAATTTGCAGCATCAGCCAGTCAAAGGTCCTAACTCTGCAATTTCCACGCTGAATTTATCACTTTTGGCACTGATGTCAACCATACGTCAATGCCTGCTCATGCGATGGGGACTATTTGAATGTAAGACATTAATTCAAGGCCATAAAGAAAGTATATTTAGCTCTAATCCTAAGTTATTTAAAGTTATAGGCAGTGTTGTAGATGAATAACAAGGTTGTTTAGCTGGAGATGTATTATCTATTTACAAGAGTTGCTGATGACTTTGTAACCTGCAAGAAGTAAAGACATCATTTTTTATCATTGCAAATGGGTGTTGGGCAGAAACAGGCCAGTCAGGAAAGAATAAAGGTCACCTGTACAGGAGTTTACCACCTTCTTCCTAAATGAAGCAAAGACTATCCAAGCTTTTTATGGTCCTCCACATAACGTATCTTCCTATCACATCTCCTCATGAAAAGAGAAACTGTCACAAAGGCCAGTCAATGTTCTGAAGAAAGTTCTACAGAGCCACAGAACAGAATTAGAAAATTACAGAATTCTTGGTGGAAAGAATCTCAGGAGTTCTCCCATTTGACCTCCTCACTGAAACAGGGCCAGCTTGGAGATCAAAGCTTTTTCCATTTCCACATTGAAAAACTCTATGGCTGGAAGAAGTTTCTATTCCACTTCCTGGCATCCATAATGGAACAGAAAGTTCCATCCTTTCCAAAATCATTGATGGTGTTCCTCAGGTATTCCACTTATAAATATCCAGGCAGTGTGTAACACCTTAATCACTACTCCCAGAATCTGACCATTGAAGAAGCCTTTAATATAATTTGTACCACAACACAAATAAAAATACAACATAAAAAAGGTAAATTTAAAGCTGTTGGCCCACTCACAGCTCAACATGTCAGAATGCCCTCTTCAGACTGTTTTCTTATTTTTCTTTGCTTTACTCAATTACACTTGGATGAAATAAAAGTGGTGGGCTATGGCATATAAAATGTTTGAATTCTGTGCATTATTCAGTCAGTTTCCATTATTTCGCTTGATTCACTGCCAGAGGTTGCTATTGTTTTAGAAGCTGCTGCTGTAAAACTAATTGACTAAATCCCTTCTACAAACATTCATAAATGCATGAGAAGTGTTATCAATGTCTCATCTATATTACACTGTCAAAGTGCACCTAAAGTTCCCTAAATTCCTGAATCTTTCCACAACCCTCTTGTGCTCATCCATATTAACTTTGCTGGCAGCTAAAACTCCAAGCTGATACAGATCTGAGAGGGTTTGTGACAGGCTTGTGTTTGTCATCATTCTTCCAGGAGACCCAAATCCCTGCATTATTTATTCACATCCACAAAAAAGGAGACTGGAGTAGCTGGAGGCTGCAGAGGGTTTTGTATGTTCCCATATCCCAGTATTGAGGATGTGGCTTTGTTGTGGCTCCTGGGCAGTTGCTCCCAATTGACTCTGGACAGTGGAGATGTGGTAGAGACACATCCAATGGTGATGTGCTTTAATAAGGAAACACAAGATTTTCATAGCAAGTTTTTTTACAAAAAGACAAAAGAAGGAAAGAGAGCAATTTTATATGTAATTTCACACAGAGAACAGCCTAATATATTGTTTCTCTTGGGACATCATAGGAAAAATGTAATAATTCCCTGTTTTTTCCCCAAATTGTTATGATATTTTAAATATATAGATTAATTTATATACAATATTATTTATAAATTACAAATGTAAGTAATACTGCAGAGTGTCTCATTGGAGAAGATGGTTGACCCTTCTTTCCCTTGTGAGAGAAACCATATGTTTATATTCTATTATGATTTCAATATTAATAAATAGATTTTCAAAGATTTTGTTTAATTATATGAGAAATTGTTGCAAAGTTAACCTTTTTGCCCCTGGAGCAACTCTGTATTTTCTTCTCTTTTTTAGTTAAGTTTTAAAAACATTTTATATCCCACAGATTTATAGTATTCTAAAGAAACCAAAATTATTGTTACAAAGGATCTCAGAAGTACCATTTAAAACAACAGGTTGTCTGTCTAAGAACAGTCATTGGCCTCAAAGACTAAAAACTTTCAGACAGATGGAAAGCGTATTTTTTTTTCTTTATGGTAGAGGTAAATTTTCCTTTCTGGAACATGAATGAAGCATCAACAGCTATTTTATCACTGCCATCAAAAGGCAAAGGATTAATTGCTGTCACTGTTCATACTATGGTACCTTGTGGGGTACAAATTACATTCCTGTAACCTCAGCACCTTAATCAAAACCAACATGATCAGAGCTCATATTAATCTGCTGCAGCCAGCACCAGTCTTTCTATTCCAAATGAACGGAAGGTCAGCAGTATGGTCTTTGGAAAAGAAGGAGCAACCTTATCAGGGAAATGCACATGGTGAGGCCCAGAAGCAGTGGCAATGTGAAAAATCAAGTTAATATCTAGCAAGAAGCCATGCACACTTCACTGCTGCTGCTTTTCTGTCAACTTGTTTCATGTTGAATCTAACCTGGGGTTTGTGTGTGTGCCTCAAGTGCCCACAAGCGCCTGGTGATTTGCCTACAAAATGTCTGAACTTCTATTAAATGGGCAAACACCTCAATATAAAAAAAAAAAGAAAAAGGGAAAAAAAGGCGTATAAATGATGAATGCTCAAAAGAACTTTTTCCTTAAGAAATTAAGCTGAATTGTAGAAGCAGAGTGTCTGATAAACAGCTTTATGTACATTTTAGGCTTCTGTTTTCTGTGCCTGCTCACGCTGCAGTTGGGCAGTCACAGTCAGGCATTTGAGGAAAGCAAGATGAGTTCACTCACAGTAAGTCATGCAGCTGAACTTGGGCTAATCTGCAGCCTAGCCAAAGGGTTAATTTATGAAGATTTACCTATGGAGCTGCTAAAGGAAATGATCTTACAACACTCAATATTATATGTCTTTTAAACACAAAACTGCTGCAAGCGTTTTTTAAGAAGCACAGTTTGAACCTGAAAAGAAGAGCAATGTCCTTCCAAACACACTAACTTTAAAACCACTGCAAAATATTAAGAAAAATAGTGAGCTGATTTACAATCAGGCTAACAATACAAGGCAGGATAGTTTAATGGCTTGAGAGGTCAATTAATCATAAACTCAGTGGAAATGTGATGAAGGATACAATGTAAAGCTGTGCAAGGTTAAACCACTTATTGCCAGACTTCAATACCCTTTTGCTGAAGAAATTTGCCAAATTTTTAGGCATACATACCAAAAGCTGAACATCTGGGCTTATATTTTTGTCCTCATATATATGTCCTTCATATATATCTACATCTAAAAATTAACACGAGACTTAGATATTTATGTATCATCCTACTCTATAAAATTAAGTCAAGACACTTAAGACACTGAGACTTAGTGGCCTACATTGAAAACTTTTCCTCTGAAGTATTAATTTAGAGCCAAATAATTGCATAATGATAATTCAGCTATAAAACATGGTTTTCTGATGGAATATACTGGTGGACTGATCTGTGTCTTTCTTTCAGGAATCTGTGTCATTTGTGGACGGTCTGTCTCTAAGTAGCTGAGGTGCACATAAGTTCACAAGATCACAAAAAATATTTTAGTTTCAGTCTACTCAAGAATGTTCGTTAATTATAGCTTTAACCATATTGCTCTCAGTCAGAATTTACAGGCATGTCAGAATTGGCCACTGTCACTGAGTATCTGCAGTTCAGGCAAATGTCTCTTTCACAGCTTTCTGCAGTGGGAAAGAAAGTCCTTTGAATAGCTTGATAATAATATAAAATTAGTGAACAAATAAATAAGACACATTTTTATCTACTGATGATTACATTTTGTCTACTTATAAGGAACCCAGCAGACCACCAGTTTTGATAAGCATTGAGGCTCCACAGAGATAGGTATTACCAAAGAACTCAATTCTAACTAAATAATGCCAATAAGAAAATGATATAGGATAAAAAAATCTTAGGCTAGTTGAAATTTAATATAACTGTGCAAGTACCAAATTTACTTCTGTTTTTCATTGCCTAGATAGGGATTATTTGCATCAAGTTACAGAAATTAATTACAGGACATCTTGTTCCTGTAGAAAAATAACATCAGATCTGGGTTCGGAATTCAGAAATCCTTGAGTAGCTCAACATGGATCACATTCCTGTGAGGATGTTAACAAGGACAGTTGTCAAGGCAAGTTTGGCAGGATGAAATTCCTTGAGTCCAGGCAGGAACAATCCAGAAAATACAGAAATTGTCCCCACCTCAAGATAATCACTTATCCCCCCATTTCTCAAATATACAGGGAAATAAGAAACGTTATTAATTCTTGGTGGTATATTTCTGCTTACTAATGTTTCTGGAGCAACAGTACAGTAAATTTGCTCTTCAGCAATGCTAATCTTTTTTTAATTTATCCTAATGCATGGTCTAGTGCCCATGTCAAACTAAGAAGCTTCAGGGAAAGACACTCATTCTCGGAGCACTGAGGAGGCAATTTTTATTTCAGCACAAGCTGGACAAAAAGCCCCTGACTTCTTTTTCTTTCTCCCCAGTGTTCAACAAAGTCTTGTGACATATTCATGCCAAGCTATATAAGCCTTAGAGAAGCCAAGGCCACTTGTTTAATGAATGCTGACTATGCAAGTATTGACTCCATAACCTTTCTGATCTACTTTTATCAAGCAGATGATGTTAAAGCATGAATTTAAAGCAATATGTGCTGCTACTCTTGCTGTTTTTCTGTTTAAAAATTAACAGGAGCTCATAAATTTATAACCATTGAGAGATAGGCTGCTACTGAAATGTAATTGGTTTAAATTTGCAATGAGGGGCTTCCCTCTTGAAGGTACAGAACAGAGGGAGATCTTGCTCCAAAAAGTGACCCCTCTCCTGTTTTGGGGACTTTTGTGACCACTGAGTCAGAAATGTCATGTGAAAGTATTCAGCAGACTTTCCAGAAGAAGAATATATACTTTTTGAAATATTCTTTCCTCTCTGTATTAAGCCCTCATCTTGGACAAGTGTAGATCCTTCAATTTTGCTAGATCTTTTGTGTGTTCTTTTGTATGCTCTGATATATATTGTAGTACTTCATTTATGAAAAAAGGAAACTTAATTTATTGGGAGTGGGAGTTTTAACACTGAACTGTAAATCTCATAATGTAGTAAAGAAAGTCTTCAAAGTTGTTACCAAAATCTAACATTTCCATACAAATATTCTCCTCTGAATAACACTCTTTGTTCCTGATCACAAATTTCTTTGCCTTTGAAGAAAAGGGCAGCCATATTAGAGCATGCAGAATAACCCAATGGCTACTTTAATTATTCGTATTTTTTTCAAGGTAAACAAAAATAAACCTGAACAAAATAAACTATATGTCAAAACGTCATCTCTCCATCATGTGGTTTTGTGTTCATGTGAGAAAAGAAGTGAAGTGCATGAAATATTGTATTGTGAGTTCAGCTATCACTTGTATTATCATATTAATGTTTGTAAGATGCTGAGCTTTAAAATCCATGTTTATATCAATACTCATTCTATTTTTATGATGTCTCAGGAGCTGAAATTACATTCTTTAGGAGGACTCTGACAATAATAGCTGCTATGCTGCATTCTGCTATGAGGTGTAGTCCTTGCTTCAGCAGAAGTGTCTGCCTGGCTGTAAGGGACCAGGGTGTGGAAGAGTGAGTTCAGTTAACACATCAAAAAAGCATAAAAGTTACCTGTCTTATTTACAGTCACCCTCTAGAAATTATTCTTTTCAGGCTTTAAAATGCTAACCAAAATTTTTTTATGTGACACTGCTACACCATGCCCTAAGATAAAGCTGGTTGTATCTAATGCACTATTTATGAAGGGGAAAAAAAAAAAAAGCTGAATACGACAAAATGGAAAAGGACATATTTATTTTCCTGTGCAAGACGTGAAAAAATAAACTGCGTTTAAAATGTACTGAGCACTTTTTATTTGTTTGTTTGGTTCTTTTTGTTATTTTTCTTGTATTTCAAATTGGAGATTGAAACAAGGAAAACAACCACTTAATGCCTTTGATCAAATCATGCTTTGGCAGTGGACCCTGGATTAATGGGCTAAGGAATGTCCTGCTAAATTACAAACATCTGTAATGATCCTCCAAGGACAAACAGGGCACTGTGGTTCAATGAATGGGAAATGAAATTGCTGTGTAGCAGTCCTTATCAGCGAGCAAAAGTTTACTGGTGCTGCAGGACAGGCTGCCCCAATGTGCTGGAAAACCACTGCTGGCTTATCATTGTAATTCCCCCTATGTGTCCATAAAAACCTTCTATGTACTATTTATATCCTCTTTATAAAAGTAGACTAATTGGAGTCCATCACTTTGCCTTTTGGTAATGAATTCTTATACACAGCTTGACATTACGGAGAATATAAATGGTTTTAACAAGTTTGTTTTTCAAAACCCGGCTTTAATGGATATCTTGGTGGAAAATCTTCTCCTTCAAGATTTGCTTGATAAAATTAAGTCTGGGTTAGAATGTGATTTATCTATCACTATGTACTTACTGTCCCTCTAGATCAATGCAATCATTTTTATGCTTTCAAATAGAAACAATTTCAAATCAAATCAAAACTATCTCCTTACAAAATTCTTTCTAAAGACAAATATTTTAAAAGGCTGGATAAGGTCTCTTAAAAATGTTTAAATATTTAAAACAATTTCATTGTCTGATCAAAACTAGAAACATGGGGCTGTAGTTTGGGCAGACAGCTTTTGTTTCTTCATGAGCAGTTTAATTCAAAGACTAGATTTTTCAGAGAGAACATTATAATCCACTTTCTTAAAGAGTAGTTTGGAAAAAAATAGACATTTTGAGTTACCTGTATCTGATCTACATCTCTGAACCTTTTGAGAACCCCTCATATCTGTCCCTTAAGAGGAAAAATTTGTAAATCCCAGACTTCATCCATGTAGAGGTGAAAATTAGGGGTCGTTTTATTGCAGATCAAATTAACTCTAGTCTCAACACATTGCAGAAATTCTTTTGGAAGGCTACAGGAGGAGACCCTTCCTGTTTTTGGCCCCCCACAAATGTTTGGGTCTGTCCTCAGAGCTGAGTCACAGTGATGTTAAATGGTGATGTCACCCATAAACATTAGGGAAATGCTCTAGGCAAGTAGAAAATGCAAGACTTTTTCACTGAGGAAACACTTCCACTCCAAACCTATGATTTTAGTGTGGCAGAAAACCAGATGAATATTTATAACCATCTTACTGCCCCTTTTCCTCTCACTGAAATTTCTAAAAAATGAACTTTCCATTTCTTTGTTTTCCTTTTTTGGGTAGCTTTAAGGTCCATTAAAGTGGGAAAATTTGGAAAATAAATCAGAAATATACATTTATAACCTGGGTAAACTAGATAATACTGTTGATCAAGACACAAGGATAAGTTCAAGCAAAATATGTAGCAAGTTGTCAAATGGCATATCTGCTTTTAGATATTGGTTTGTCATGTCACTGGAAATTCTTCAGTTTAGATCAGACAGGAATACTCCTCCTCTATATAGATTTTTCTAGGTAAAGTTATTTCACTTCATACTATGAAAACCAAGAGAGCATTTGTATCTGAAAAAGGGAGAAAAAATACCTACTGAAAATTGGGATCATATCTTTTGGCTACAGAATAAATAATATATTATTCAGGCATTCTGCATATCATTCAAGACAGTAGACATCTCATTATACTTAACCTCCTACTATATAAACTTGTAAAAATTATTCTGTAGAGAAATGAGGATGTCATTTATTTATTACTTTTGTTCTTCCACCTGTATCTGGCTAGCCACATACATACCAATTTAATGAAGCCACATACATGCCAACTTAATGAGTTAAGGGGAAAAGAAAAATTTGAAGGATCAAATCCCTGATCTAAGAAGTGATTGTAGAACTAATGTAGATATAAACCACTTGAAAGAAAAATCAAACCAAACCAAAACACCACACCTAACTTCATATATAATTTAAAAAGTTTGTAATAATATCTGAGTAGACTGAGGTTGACTGGTAATAATGGAATCGATCATATCACTTATGTTAACAGTATAAACAGATGTTTTTAAACTTTTTTTTAGTATAGATGTTTTTAAACATTGGAATTCATTACTGTTTTGCTGAAGGTCTGGATATGCCCCAATATGCCCCTCACAGAACATAGCCTGACTTTATGACTAATCTGACATAAAAAGGAAGATTCAGTAGAGGTGCCAACCACAAATGGAAAAGCAAAATCAGGAAAACCTCCTCCAAGAGTGAGATACAAGCAGATGAGGACATAAAAAGTGACAAGATATCGTTCTCAGAGTACTTGAGTAGCATGAGGATAATGACGTCTGATAATAAATAAATAAAAAGGCTGAAGTTTTGACATCCTTTCACCACCAGTTTGTAACTGCTTTAACTGTAAATATATATATGCTTTATTTCCATATACATTTACATACCTGTATAGATTGTATATACAAAAATACATAAAATAGGTATACAATTCATATAGGTTCCTGTATAGACCTGGGAAATTATCACAGAAATGAAAATATTGAGCAGTTTGCCAAATCAGCTCTATTTCAAACCTCAAAGCAGCATTCTTCAGGGTTGACCTTCATTAATAATGTGCAGTGGTTTGTTCTGAATCATTGTCAGCATTCTCATTGCTTATGCAAAGAAATTACCTTTAAGAAGTTTAAATAAACTTTTTTTTAATGTGTACAATGACATGGTGTAGATGAATACAGGGAGTGCTGGTGGTGCAAGTCCCACCAGCTAAAATCAGCATAGAACTGATGGGTTTAGTGGCCAAGCTCTGGGTGATGAAGCCTGGAGTAGAGTGGGCAACCTTCTGCCCTTGTTTCCTCTCTCCTTCCCTCTCAGACTCCATCCCAGAATAAAAGGGAAGGATCACATCTGCTCTCAGAACAGTTAATCATAAACTGAAGTCCAGGATTTTTTCTAACTTCAGCACACAACTCCCCCACGTGCTCACCACCTCTCCCTTTGCCCATTCACCCTTAAGTATTAATTATGCATTTATGCAGGAAAGATGGAGAGAGACAATTGACAAGGGCTGGAGGGACAGGACACAGGGAATGGCTTCCCACTGCCAGAGGGCAGGGCTGGATGGGATCTTGGGAAGGAATTGTTCCCTGGGAGGGTGGGGAGGCCCTGGCACAGGGTGCCCAGAGGAGCTGTGGCTGCCCCTGGATCCCTCAAAGTGTCTAAGGCCAGGCTAGAAAGGGTTTTCAACAGCCTGAGATACTGGGATACGTGTTCTGGTCCATGGCAGGGTGTTTGGAACTGGGTGGGCTCTAAAGTCCCTTCCAAACCATTCTGTGATGATTCTATGATACTATGATCTCTCCACCATAATTATGTAATTTATGCCGGTTTCAAGCCAAGCACGTCAATTGTGTAATTTTTCACCTAAAACTAATCCATGAATACAGCTATCCTCTGATTTTTTTTGCCAATAAGATCAGCTAATAAGGGGGCTCAGACATTTTGCACAAGTAACGAGGTAGTAGGTGATCAGTCTGCAGGTCAAAAAGTCTGACAAGATGCTGCTTAGAAAAGCTCTTTTTTCTTAATAAATGTGGTGACAGGATATTGGAAACCAGACCATTTAAGACCTATGCAGCAAGGGAGGAAGCAGTCAATATATATTTTGATGATAACAAGGTTTTTGACTCAGTTGTAAACCTATATTGATGTTTGAAAAAACAGTCACATAATTATGTGAATTTAGTTTCTATGACTATAGAAATGTACAGTTCTAGAAATGATGTAAAGGTGATTAGACAGTTGTAATTATAATAACCATAATGCTTTATATTCCACAGGAAAGTATACATCATGTGATTGTGTAAAAATCAACAATATTTTCATTAATTAGAAAGAACAATCTTCACTTTTAAATTAATGTTTAGATCAATCTGATATAGATTAAAATGTCCCTGGAGAATGGATTTGAGTTCAAAGCAGATTAAAAATAGACAAAATTCAATGGATATTCTACCAAAAAAAATTCTGTTACAGTCAATGACCAGCTGAGGATGATCTAACAGAGGCATAAAGTTTAAAAAAAGCAATTTTTGTGTGGGGTACAGTGCAGTCTATAAGATTAATGAAGTAATTTTTCCATTCAGCTTGGCAAAGCCTCTTTGGTGTTCTGTGGCCTTTTATATGCCAGACTTCAAGGGTTTAGCTGTATATAAGCCTGGATATTTTTCCTGGAAGAATACTTCATTACTCTCTGATCAGCAAAAACATGAAGCCCTCCTCCAGTCACAAAGGATTTTTCCCTGTGTTCTTAAAGGCATGCAGCTGAGCAGATTAATTTGTAATGTCCAGTCATGTTCACAGACATTGGTGGTTCTAGTTTGGCAACACCAAACCAGCACAGTCAGGTAACACTGGAAAATACATAACAGTCATAATTCCTGCTAATGATGTGTAACAGATGCCTCATGAGCAACAGGTTGTTTGTGAATATAAATATAAAATACTTTTGAGACTGACAGCAGCATATTTTAAACTCTAAATTTCAGAGCTGGGCTTTTCTGTTGTTGCTTTTTGGGCCTTGCTTTCTATCTCTTTTTCCATGTTGCGGTGTACATCTACATAAGTTTGAAGCCTAGATGAATAATTGCATTAATTACTGGATGGCTGAGTGCTTACTACAGACACTCTTATAGCACTTGCAAAGCCTTGAAATGCTTTCCTTCAACTGGGCAACTCATTAATTCAGTCCAATTTCAATAAAGCTTCTACAACTTCACTTGAGAATTATCATGATAGAACAACTCTGTCTGCCCATAAAGTTTCTTTCAGCTACAATGTACAAGGAATCGAATTAGGTAAGAAGTCTGAAGTCTTATGTAGAGTTGAATGCAGTCAAATAATCTCACCTGTAGGTGAATGTGGGAATAATGATTGCATGAGAAGGGAACAAAAAGAAACAAATAATGGGGCACTGGTGGTGAAGAACAAATTGCCCTTGTCTAGCACAAGTTCATGTAATTGACATGTTTAGAGGTTTGGCTATAAAGGAGAAGACATTCTCACCTTAACAGCCATACAGCTTTTTTTAAATTACTGATTTTTGTAATATTAGAAGCATATAACACATACTCAGAAAAACATGAGCATTTTGTTCTCCGTAGTGTTACTCACAATTGATTTTATGTAAAGTTAGCCTCTAACAGAAGTGAGAAGTATAATTTTCTCTTAGAAAAAGAATTTATCTGGAAAACCCGTACTTAAAACCCATACCTAAAAGTACTTTCCATTATCCCAAGCTTGCTCCAAGCTTGGACACTTCTAGCATGGCCACCCACAGCTTCTCTGAGCAAACTATGTCAGGGCCTCCACACCCTCCCAAGAAAGAATTTATTCCTATTATCCCATCTAACCCTGCCATGTGGCAGTGGGAAGCCATTCCTCCTTGTCCTGCATCACTTGATGGCCCCTCTGCTGCTGTGGGGATGTGTGCAGGTGTGAGCATCACCCTTTGGAGCCGTATAAAGTTTTTATTCTGTGTTTCCATGGCTTTTTTGAATCCAGAATTACCACAGATTTTGCAAACTTTTTTTTTTCTTTTCTTGTAAGTTTCTAAATTTAGTCTTTGAATCATATGACTTTTCCCTCTTTTGCATTCACACATTTGTAAGATGAGTCACTGTTAAAACTTCTTCAGGGAAATCCATAATGAATCCAAAATCCTAAGTGTGTGACAGCATTATATGCTCCCTCTGTGTAGGTGTAACTGATTGCCCAGGTGTAAGTGAGCTGCTGCCTCTGACTCAGTTCCATACTCAATCAATTTCTTCATTTATTTGGCAGCTTTTCTAGGACCATTTTTACTCAAATATTTCATAACTTACTTTCTGTCAGCCTTACAAGTATTAGAGCTCAATAAATGGGAAGAATAATCAGTATGTGTTCAAAGAGAACTGAATTAATTTAGGCACCATTTGCTGTACACAAAACAGTCAAGTGACAAAATTTATCCTTTAGAATGTGCAATAAATTTTTGGAAATGATTGGTTACATAAATCATTTAGTGGATCATGAATTTGTATAAAATTCAAACATTGCTGCCTAAGTCCTTGCTTCTCTGTAGCTTAGTCTGGTCTGCTGTAAATAATTTTTAATATTCTGACTTAGGGTGCTGAGTGAATAGTTCAGTAAAGTTTATTTAATCTTAAAAGGCAATTATAAACATCCTTGATTAAAATATCTAATTAGATGCAGTGGCTATAAAATAATTGCCCCCTGAAATTCTCTTATCACATGCTTAGGTTTGAAGATCCATTTTTTAAATTTGTCATTTCACTTTATTCATTTCACACAGGAAAAAAATGATCTGTGGTTCAGTCAGTCTGCTGTAATGTTGCTGGACCTGAGACACATAAGTTCAAATTTTCAAAGGCAGGAATGGTTTAGTGGCTGACTGCCTTTGCGATTTTCTTCCCCTTTTTTCACCCCATAACCCGTGGTTACTTATCACATTCTGTCAGTCTGGGTTGGAGGACATTTACCTGAGTCCATTATTTATTACTTTTTTCAGCAGACCTGAAACTCAGAGGTCTTCTGCTGCAACTCAGGGTGTAAAGGAAGCATTTCCCCACTCCCCTCAGCTCTGCTCTGCAGTTCCTCCAAATGATGGAAAGAAGAAATATCTCTCTGTCTCAAACTGAATCTTA
This sequence comes from Prinia subflava, assembly GCF_021018805.1. Taxonomy (NCBI): domain Eukaryota; kingdom Metazoa; phylum Chordata; class Aves; order Passeriformes; family Cisticolidae; genus Prinia; species Prinia subflava. Next base: position 28,724,780 of record NC_086283.1, on the reverse strand, counting down.
TTCACAATCTTGAAAAATAATGAAGATTTTCAAAGTGCACTGCTTTAAACTGAGCCTGTGGGTTTTTTTCTTTTTGTTATCACCACCATAAAAAATTAATTGAATTTTTTAAAGGAAGTTGAGAATGTCAGTTCTGCTTCTTAATCACAGAATCTCCGGTAGAACAAGAAGGATCAGCAGGAACCTCACCAAAAGTTTCCAGTTTTTCCATGTGCCAACATGACAGTAAAAGAAAGCTGTGACTGGAGGGCAAAGGGCAAACTGAAAATCAGAGAACTGGGAGTTAAAGATTATACTCCATTTGAATAAGAACTAGTGGCTAGGTGATTTTTTTTTTTTTTTTTTTGGTAGGGAACTTGTCTATTCATATTGATTCTGTCCGCATTACCTGTTTACTTATACTGCATTGTCTCTCTGTACTTCAGATCTATTCAGATGAAACCACTAAAAGCCTTTATTAATGTTGTGTTCTTATCCATGATACAAATTAAAAAATCAAGCAAGAAAATAGGAATTTTTAATCCTAAGAACTTTATGTATGAGTACGGAGTGTACAAAATTAAAATGCAACATAAATATAGATAATGTTAAGACATCGGAATAACTTTTGAATAAGTATATTGTAAAGCTAATGTTACTAAACCAGCAAAATTTACCAAAGCATCACAGATAAAAAAATCCCAAACCTGAAGCAAAGCTTTCTCTTCTATCACTAGAACAATTAAAATACAAAAGATGTTCTATGTATGCAGCCAATCTGCTTCTAAAAATACCTAAGATGGTGAGTGTTGAAAGTATTTAAAATATAATTTATGCTTCTAAGCATGTTTCTAAATCCCAACCAAGATTAATACTGAGAGGGTAAATATTCATTTTGTAGACAGATGGGACAAAAGAAGGCAATAAATAGGTCTCCCCGCTATGTGGACTTTATTCTTATGCTATCTGTTAATGCTGCCAGAAAGTTCCCTCATTAATCATACAATTCTTTCCTCTTTGATACAGACACTGTCCAGTGGGGACTTGTGACATCTTAATGAAAAATTCCTCTTTACATATTTAGGTGAAAAATCTGATGTCTTTTTTCTCCCACTCATTTTGGTTCTTTTTGTGGTGCCTTTCTGTTAGATGCAATGCCATAAATTATACTTGTCCTATATAACCATCAATCCAATCATTTGCCTTCTCTGTGCTCCTGACTGTAATCCATAATTTATATGAGGCTCTCTGACATCAGAGAGATTACATTTTGAAGTAATTCAGAAACACCCCTCAGTTCATCACTCCTAATTTGAAGACAGCTTCTGGTTCTCCAGATTTTTGGGACAGCAGGGGTCTAATTAGCACCAAAATGAACCGTGGCTCTCAGAATGTTCTGTCCTGTGAGATGAGTTAGTGTGAGCACTTGAAAGTTATCCTGAGTGATTGATCGCACCCTATTGTAGCTAATAACAGCTTTTTATTCTTGGTGACACATTAGCTTAATTTTCACAAATAACTTCTTTACTCTGTACTGTACTCTCAAGACATCACAGCTATATTTCATATCACCACCTAAGTGGTCAGTAAAAGAGGAGAGGCTTTTATGACTTCTTTTTTCTTTTTTTAATTTTTTTTTTTCTAATAAAGGAAGAAATTGTTTTCCCACAGAGTTATTTAACTTGATTCTCTCTCTGGTAGTTGTGAAACATGATGTACCAAATCTGCTGCTTCTGCAGCTTGAAAATTTGCATCCAAGCATTTGTTCTTCCTTTTTTGTCAATTTCCACAATGCTTAGGCGTAGCAACTTTTGTGTCCTAGGTGATGTTGGACAGTGTAAGATGGTGATAAAATTACAGTGGATTTGTCCTTTTCTAGAAGCAGATACACATCCCACTACATTAAAGTGATCATATTCCTCACAGAGCATGAATTCCACAGCAGTGCTTTGATGTCAGCAGCCCCATTTCCTCGTGGGGCTACAAGTGATGTTGTATTCAGGAGGAGCAGTAACCTGTGTCTGGTTTTCCAAGGCATTCTCATGCCAAGAAATGGAGACTCCATGGAGATCACATGGCTGAAGTCATGTCCCATCAGATCAATATTTTTGTTTGACTTTGACTTCAAATCTCCTCTGCCTTGCAGACAAATATTAAATTTATTTTCATTTCTTTTAATCAGATTTTAGGAAAAAAAAAAACCAACAGAAAAAACCGCAAAAAACCCCCACAAATTAAGAAACAAGCAAATAAATTCCCCACATTCCCATACAAACAAATATATTCATTTTCAGAAATAAATAAAGTGACAATTTAGATTCAGACCTTCTATGTTTCTTTATGTGTTTGAATCTGTTATTACCTGGGTCCATCATACTTAAAATGAGGCAACTGCACCGTGCATAATCTACAGAAATGTTGAGCATGTGGTTGCCCTGGCAACAGACAGAAAGTTCAGGAAAAAACCTCCTCTCCATGCTTATTTTTTTCCATTACTTCTAATGCTCACCAAAATTATGTGTTTTAATGGCATAGGTTTAACTAAAAGACATATTTAAATCAGGTATATTAAAACAAAATTTTTAGGAACATAAGATGTCTTACCATTGATTCCAATAAAATAGAGTTTGTGGCAATAAGATATCTGACTAAATTGATGATTGAGTGTCAGGATTGCAAATTAAATTGCAGTCTTATGCCTTTCTTCAGTTTGGGGAAAAGTGTCTTTGTCTGAAAATTACACAGAGAATGATTTACACTATTATCTATAATTAAATGTATATATATATATATTATATATATATGTACATATATTCATACATTTAGAAGGTGAGCTTCTAAATTAAAAATCTGTTCTTGGCCTAATATGTGTTAGTTACTTGATGAAGTCCAGCACTTTCAAGGTCAACCTTTTAATCAATTTTATAGGATCAGGTTCACCTAATTTTTTTTAATGCAATCTGATATTGCATTTTAAGCATGGTAATTTAAAACTCACTAGTGTAATGAAAAGACTAAATGTTTATGCTGCTTCAGGAGAATCATTTCACAGTACATTAACAGTGTTTATATTGGAATCAACTGGAGCACAGCATCTGGCAGGTCATGTATATGTGGAAATGGATGGGACTAGAGTTTGGGACATAACATATTCCTGGGTCCTTTGGCCTGTCCAGCTCTGAAACCAGTTTGGCCAATGGATCCTGGTTGTGTCTCCTTGCTTTTAGGGAATGGGAGAAAATGTCCCACATGATAGGCAATATCTTTTCCAGACTATTCTTGTTGTGATTCGTAGAGGAATTATCACAGGACTCCACATTTTTGAAAGTTGTTCACTCTGTTTCATCCAGGATTTTCATTTAACCTCAAATTACATGTAAATTTAAATCAAATATAAAGAAGAAAAGAATTTTAAACATTGAAGTGCTCTTGGAAACTGTCTCAGGAAAAAGAACTCATGTATCTCAGGAATATGCTCTAGTCTGAGGTTATCAGCTTGACTTAGCTGTACCTTTCTCAATTCATATCAAGGTTCTATCACATGATAATAATATGATTTTCTTAGGGCAAAAAGAGAATAACAGGGACTGTGCTGCACCTCAACAAGTATTTTAGCATTATTCTGTAAAAGAGGGGAGGCATTTAAAGAAGAAAGATTGCTCCAGACTGCAGAATAACCTATATCCTGGGCATTTTCTTAAAGAGCATAAAAATCATATTCAAAGACTTGTTCTAAACAGAAAAAAGGGGTTAAACTCAGTGATAAGAGTAAGCCACACCTACTTTCATCCCAAATGTACAGCATTTATCCTTGGAATAGTTTTACTTCTTATCCACCCAAATCAGATTAGACTGAAAAATGGAGGAAGTATTTAATTTATTTTATAAAATACACGTATATCAGATGGAAACAAGAGACAAAATAATACATCCATACATTTTAACTGACAACAATGGATGCAATAATGTGAAATGATTCTGTGAATGTGGATGAATCATCTGATTCCAACTGAAAAAGATAAACAATTTGTGCAAATCAATAGAGAATTTTTCATATAAATAGTAACACAAAATGGCATCTGGTGTGATTAAATGTGGGAGACATCTTTTTAAGCAAAAAAGAAATGTCTTTAAATGCATTGTTGGTGCAGGAGTTAGAGGCACTTTTGTAAGGATGAGGTCCTGGAGAGACTTCTGAGTGTGACTGGTTTGGAAGTGTTTGGGGTAGGAAAAATAGTGAGTTCTTGGGGGTTTTCAAGTAAAAAACAAAAAATAGCAGTTTAGGAAAAAGATTGCAGTGTAGATGTTATAATTGTAAACAATCATTGTTACAAAGTATTTGTGATTGCATTTCTCCAGCTTTCTGCAGCCAACCAGAAGAGGATTGAAAGCATTTATTTTAAGAATTATGTTACCTGATGCTTTTTTTCTGGATAATTCCACTTCAGGCTGTGTTATGTTCTGCTGAATTCAGTGACTAATTCCTGCTGATTTTTCTTCCTTTGTTATGTGCTTCAATTTCAATTTTCATTTGCATTTTTATGATTTAAGTGCTTCCAGAGGGATTTGAATACATCCAGAAAGTCCACACTGGGAAAACTAAAGATTTTAAAACAGTAAAAATGTTCACTGTTGCCTTCACCTCTGTGGAAACTTTTGTCACTTAACTCTTTATCACATGATTCACTGCTAATTAGTTTATACCTCTGTGATGCTAAATGTCCTCATCAGGGGTATTAAATTCACAAATTTTTTACTGATATTAATTTAAGTGGAAGGTATTGAACCACTTAGAGGACTGAAGTTGTTATGGCAAATCCTGCTGTTGAATGCAAACTAAATCATCCTAAAAAGATTGGTCTAAAAGGCAATGAAAAGGATTTCTAATTTTTTGTTGGTTTGGTTTTTAATCTTTGAGATAATCCTTTGTGTTTTCTCAGTGTATTTCCATTTGATGAGTTCCTGAGGAAAAAACAGAGCACAGGTGGCAAACTGTGCCGTGAAGTATTTAATAAAATTAAACTACTTTATCAAATAAAGAGAAATTAAATATCAGGAAAAGTCTTTATTAAAAGATATCAAATTAAAACAACTGCATAAATTACTGCATGGACATTAAAACTGCAAATAAAATAAGCTGCTGCAATAGATGTCGAAGAAATATTTCCAGGAAAGCATGTGATGCCATATAGAGATGGGCCCTGGAATGTCAGAGGTGAAATAAGAAAGCAAATTAAAATTTTTATTGTAAATAAGAAGCAACATTCAGATGTTAATAAGCAGGAATGGACAGTGCAGAGGAAAAATTAAAAGCAGTATCTGTGCTGGAATTTGAAAGAGTAATGTGATCAGAATGTGGTAAAGAAGGGGCAGAGATAATGTGATGAGAATTTACAAAGCCAAAAATAAATTAAATGTGTGATCTTTGGACAAAGCAAATATGCTTCCACATGAACCTTGAGGAGCACTCTCAGAGTAGCCTTCTTACATTTTGACAAAGGCAAAAAACAAAATCAAATCCTTCACATTCTTTGATTCCATGGTTTAAAGGGAGAAGAGATGTACTCTCTTCAGGTGATTTGTTACCTATCACACAGCAATGCCTTGAGATATTGTTGAGCAAGAAATGATTGACAGCCCTTCAATATTTATTACTTGAAAAAAAACCCAACCTATCAGAATACATTGGTGTCAAAATAAAACTTGTGAACAAAATACCAAGGAGAGTGAGGAAAGGAAGAAAATAAAATAAGATCCATGAATACCACTAGAAGAGTTTGCACTTTCCCCTAAGCACCTCTAAACATAAATCTGAATTCTTTTCCTGAGTTCCTCTTTCCTGGTCTTCTCCCATTGGAACTTAGTCTAAATTCCTTTAAGAAAATCTATGTCACTGGTGCAGTGAGTGCATTCCATTTGCAGGATAGGGATGACAAAAGCCATGGTCTGAACAGGAACTATAAGCAGTGGAAAAAAGAAATATTATATCATGAACATGAATATATAAATTATATGTGTGACTGATATTCACAATGAGATACTCTAAAATTGTGCTACTGCAATTGCATTTATATTAAAACCCTTTCAAACCCCCATAGAAGCCTCAGTGTAAACATTTAGTGCTCATGATTTCTGAGGGAACATGATTTGGGTCCACAGTGATGCAAATTAGAGTGGCACTTGTTAAAACGGCAAGAGTTGGCTTTATGAAAAAAAGGTCATGTTAACAGGTGGCCTGAAGCAATGAATTTAACTCGGAACCTGAAGCACAGCAGTGCTTTGCCAACACAAATTCTGCTGCTGAGAACCAGCCCCTCAATGACTTAGGTTGCTTGCCATATTTTTGTGTTCCTTTACAGCTGAAAAGGGAAATTACAAAATAAGCTTAATTCTTACAAAATCCTCCAGGTAGACCTGCCCTGTGATAAAAATTCCAGTTTTCCGCTCATAACTCCGGATCCAGAATTTAGCCTTTATGTTATTACAATACTAAGAGTGATGCAACCCTCTCAAATACAATTTCAGGGCATTGGCAGAGGTCTTAAAGATAATGTGAACAAGATGACTGTGAGAATGTGAGCTATGAAGCATGCCTTGTGGCACAGGAAATTGGATGGAGTCACCAAAGCAGACAGCAGTGTTTATTCAACCAGATATTGTGAGAATAAAATGCCACCATATCTGTAAATAGAGTTCATTTTTCAACCTCAGACCCACATTACCACATATGTACCCACAATATGAATTATTAATAATAGGAGGGAAAATCTGTACATATTTTCATTTGTATATGACATAAATGTCCATACACATATATATGGGCATAGATAAATTGAGTATTTTGGCCAGGGTTTGGAGCAACCTGGTCTAGTGAAGGGTATCCCTGCCCATGTCAGGATGTGGAAAAAGATGAGGTTTAAGATCACTTCCAATTCAAACAATTACATTGTTCCATTACAGGAGTATGTACAGGCCAATCAAACACCAGCTTTGTACATCCCAAACCTGGGTTTCTTGGAAAAAAACATTTCAAACTAATATAATTTTCAAGAATACAAAACAGACGAATTATGGAAAAAAAAGTGACAATTGAAAAAATATATAGATTGAGCATACTTGATGCAAGTATAATCTACATTATAATACCCACGGATTCTTCAGCTTTCAATTACCTCTAGAATAAAATTAGATGCTCCAAGTGTTTTCTTTTGTTATGCCAATTTATAAGTTATTATTTAAACACAGTGTGCCAAGTTGTCTGATTATAATTCTTCATCTCGCATTTTGATCTATTCTCCCATTCAAGTTCACTGTAGAGTTTAAAAAATATTTTAAAAAAAGAGAAGAAACAACTTATTAAGAAAGATTTATGTAGGTGTTATTCTCCAAGTCTTATATAGTTGTGAGCATGATTTTGGTGTTAAAATAGAGGTATGAAGAACTATTTTCAGTTATGTAGTGTAATCCTGAGTTGCAGGAATCTACAACTAAAGTTTTATCTGCTACTAAAGTTTTGCATCTGGGACACCTACAGGGACACTAAATACCCACACTGGGCAGCTGAATTTCTCCCAGGGTGTCTGCTCATCAAAACCTGACTAAACAAGTCTAGGTTTAAATACTGAATTCCAGTAACAGCTGGCTATAAGGGTGCCTGTTGCCTTAGACCAATTATTTTGTTTCTTTGTGTAAACCCTGATTCTGAGCCACATCTAGCTGCCTTAGAAAATAAACTTTTTAAATTGGATTGTTGCCACTGGTAGCACTAATCATTAGTAGTAGTAGTAGTAGTAGTGGTATTAGTATTATTATAATTATATATTTTTTTCTTTTTTCCTGGGAATCTGATTTGTTTTTCTGTGTTCTGGGGCTGACCCAGATGGTCAGGTTGGAATTATCCTCTGCACAGTCTGTGTGTGTGGCAAAACACACTGTAGGTGCAGTGGGCAAAGTTAGTATACACAAAGAGGGGATGTTCCTGACAAAAACACCAACCTCTGCTCCTTCTGACCAGGTGAGCAAGACCTGAAAAACTGTTGTTGTCTTTTTATCAAGAGGAATAGAAAACCCCAGGCTGGCTCCTCTGGTCTTCTTCAGTAATCCTCCCTGGCTCACTGGACCACTGTTGGAATAAAGCTCTCCCATATGGTTTTAAGCTCTCCCCACATGACTTTATTCTCCATATCACTGGAAAACAATCCCATGCCAGTCTTTGAAATGTCCATAACTGTGTTTGGCCCATTATTCTACATTATTCATGCACATTTTCCTCATTTGCTCATCTTATCCTCAAACTGCAGTGCAAGGAGCTTAATTCCAGGAGTTGACTGTTTCTCTATAAATCTGCTTTAAAATGGATGACTTAACATCTTTGATTGCTTGTTGCAGTGCAGCTTATGAAGCATAATATCGTTTGGACTCTCACAGCCCTGACACAATGTGTGCATAATGTTCTGTAAATCACCTGTGCAAAGCCCTTGAGATAGAAAAACTGCAAGCAGGCATGGGGAGCAGTGAGCTTTTCTGACTCCCTCAAGTCTCTCCAGAGGGGTATTTCATTATGTCAGTCCAGGCAATGTGAAAGTTAAGAGCTGAACCATGCAGTCGCTACCTTCAATTATTCACATACCCACTGCAGAACCCGTGGAAATGGCTTGCAGCCCTGTGGGAGCACTGCTGTGGTGGCTCTGTTCTCCAGGCTCAGGTTTCCGTACCTGGGGGAGCCATTCAGGTTCCTCAAAACAGATAAATTATTTAATTTAGAGTTATCTCTTCCCATCCTGCTGTGGTAGCTCTGCTGCCTCCTTCCATTTTCTTTGAGAAAGTTGCCTTTGGCAATATTTCCTTGTTTGCTAACTTCTCCATACCACCTGAAAGGCAAACAGCAAAAGATAAAAGCGGACACAGGAATCCAAAACATCAGCTCATTGATGTTTTAGAAACTAGTGAACTGGGACAAAAAAAAAAATAGCCTATTGTTAAAAAGACCACAAGACAATTATTAGCAAGAAGACTACACAAATTTGGAAAACTGACACATGATTTTATGCTATCCTAATTCCTGTAAATTGTGACAGTTTAAAATGTGTCCCAAGCAGAGTCCTTAGCCTTTGTAGCTATGCATGTAGACTGGCAAAATATCTTTGTAATCTGCCATGAGAAGTACCATTTAAATGTCTCCTAAAACTTGTTTTTCAAGTAACAAATAGGAGAAGTGAAAATAACGTAGTTAAGTTTAACATTTATTGTGGACAACCATGGTTGAAGTTCTTGATTAAACTTACAAGTTGGGGTTTTTCTCCTGTCCAATTGCTAACCTTCATTTTGGTGAAGAGTTGGGCTTTTTTTCTCATATTCATTCCTTTTTCTTAAGGACTGAGGATCTTGCACATGCTTTACAAGCTACACACTCCTTCCTCAGAGCATTTCTTCGACTGATTGCTGAGAGAGTGCATTTGCCTGTAGCAAAGCTATGGCATTTATGGGAATGATGGTAAATAAATCCAAACCTCCTTCAGTATTTGATATAGCTGGCCAGGTGAGACTCTTGGCAACAGAAAAACTCACAGACCTTTCCTTTTAGAAAATGTGTTAAAAACAAAGGTCAAGCACCAATGACTTAAGGTCTTCTCAAGGCACGTTATTAGTTGTCCTTAACTTAGCCTTTCCTGCTTAAAAAAAGGCTTTAGACTGCTGTTTGGATTTTGCTTGCTTGTTTTCCTTATCTATTTAATGATTTGCTTTGATCTGTGATATGTTGAGTTGTATGGTATTTTCTACAAACTCATGTTCTTGCACAATGTCTTGTTCTTGTAGACTTATTGCATGAGTAGACCCATTAGAGCTGATCTTCCAGACATCTCTGATTTTGATGTCTTTGGCAATTTTTTTAAAGCTATTTGCCTTTTCCTTCAGATGGACAAGGATATTGGTCCTGATTTTTTTTTTTTTTTTTTTTTTTTTGTCATGTGTTGCAGAGTGCATTCATGGTCAAAGAAATAATTTTCTACTTATATTGTCTTTATTTTCATGAGTCTTCAGAACTGTTTATTACCATAGTTATGCACTTAGCTTTTCTTATTTGTTTATTTTTTTTTCAACATAAAGGATTTATAAGCACATTTACAGACCTATTTTTCACCTGCTTGAACAGCTTGTCCTTATAGCCAACAGTAAATGTCAGAATATATGGAAAATTCTGAGGCAGGTGAGATCTTAAAACAGTGGAGGACTATTTATGCCAGGTAATTTAGCATGTCAGATCAGAAGAATTCTGTCTGTAGGGGAGGGCTGTCATGGGTTAAGGACAGATAAATGGCACAGACATGCAGTGAGGACAATTTAAGAGACCAAGGCTTCTACTCCTCTTTTATTCTGCAAGCCACAGTATTATGAGGATGTTTTTAGCAGAGTTTATAGCTGAAAGGCGATGAATGCAAAGAAATGCAAAAATTGATTTTACATTGTATTTCTCCCTAAGATATTTTTCTGCACAATATATATGGGCTGCCCTTTAAGAGGTTATAAAATCCCTCATGTTCTGTTAATAGAAAATAAATGAAGTTACTGTGAGTATTCCCAGGACTTTGCAGGTGCTATTCTTTATTACAAAGTTAAAAAAATAAAGCTTTTTATACTGTGGTCATAAGCCACCACTAGAGAACTTCTTGGAATACTTTCCCTTTCTGCCTCTTCTCTTCTGTGCCTTACTTCAATGCATGTTGGGGTTTTACTTTTTCACCCTTATAGTACTTGAGTGTAAAATCCCACAGGTGTGAACTGGCAGAATTTTAGTGAGGTCTGTATTTCCTCATCTGCTGTGTAAACATGAAGGATAGTAGATTGCTCTCTGCTTACAGGTTTTGATGATCAGGTTAAATGAAATTCTGCCTGCTGTTAGGGAAGCCATTTCTTATGCAAGCGTTTGCAGTTCATGGCCTTTTTTCTAAGGCTCCCACCCAGAGCTCGATCAGCATCTCAATCTACACTTCCACACTGCAGCTTGAAGACTCCTCAACACTATAATGCCAATAAAAGGACACCTCAAAATTCTTTACTCAGAAAGGATATTATAAATACTCCTAGTTTATTCAGGTTTTGTTTGTTTGTTTTTCTAGGCTGTGCAAGCCACAGTGGCTAAAATCTTCTTCAGCTGCAATTCCTGGAACATCACTGCTTGTGTTCATCCCTAGGTATCTCCTGATCTGATGGCTTTTGATGTTTCAATTGCAGTTCCTAAGGAGTTCTCTTATTTCTGATTACGTTGATTCATTTTACCCCTATCATCCCACCCTTCCCCATACATTTGCTCCCTTTCATCACATTTCCTTGTTCATGAAAATCTATTTATATCCCTAAAGGGTAAAAAAAGTATCCCCTTCCTTTTACTTATATTATTGCAAATGTTTTTTTAAGTATACAGAACTGATTCTCCTGGTCAATGAAATAATTGCCTCTTAGAGATGAGATTTATAAAAGCTGTTTAAGAGACACAACCATGCTGTGGCTCAGATGCAGCAGTATTTTTCTGTTTCAGCTGCCTGGGTTTTGGGGTAGTTTGCTTTGTTATTATTTATAGTTCCTATTTTTAATGTCTTTTGTTTTGTTTTTGTTGTTAAAAGTTGTCGAGGTTGCTAAGCCACATTCTCTGGTGGGGTAAACTGTCCTATTTTCATTTAGCTCAGAGAATTCTGTTGATTTATCTTGTCTAATTTCTGTCTTTAGCAGACTAAGTGTTCTTGCAGTATGAACCTGAGTTTTGCTCTAGCCATGGAATTTATGGATGCCTAAAATTAGCTTGGAAACTCCTTAGGGTTATTGCAACATTCTAAGTAACTGTGCTATACACTTTATTTGATCAAGGGTCTGCTACAGTTAACATCTAAAATAGAAAAATCATTGTAAGCTATGGGTGATTGTGCTGATCTGAGCTACATAAATATTATCTTTTGGTGCAAACTGATGGAATAAGTGAGGGATAATTAACATGAGTTCCTGAATAATATGACTTTATCCATATTCCTTAGTATCAAGCTAAGCATTTGACAGTAGAAAAAGTGTGTCTTTGTTGAAATAAGTTTCCTTTAATCCAGGCTGATTCTGAGGAGGAAATATACTAAATTAAAGGAGATTTTTGTTGGATGGTTTGTTTTATGTGTTTGTTTGTTGGATATTTTATCATTTTAATTTAATTTAATTTTTACTTATTGTCTCAATTCAGTAGTGTGGGAGACAAAGGAAACTTATCCAACAAGATCTAGGTAGCACCTCACACTTAGTTTGAATGTGTGACATTTACTCCAAAACACTACCTAATCTGGGATTTTGTTCAACAAATTCTCTTGTAAAAGGGCACAGAGAATAACTGAGGCTAAAGATTGATAAATTAGATGCTTCTAATATTGCTTCATAACCAGATGCACATAATTTTGTCTGAGATTAGGTTTTCTGGGTAGCATTTTGATAAAAGGTGCTGGTATCACTTACTTATCATTAGTTTTCATTTTATTTCTTAAAAAACTTCCTTTACTTTTATAGTTACTTTCTTCTGTGAAGTGCAAGAGACAGAAAAGTGAAGTTTCCAGGTACAGGCCCTATTATAAAGTAGTAATGAAGAAATAAACTTTGAAATGCATTCTTTCTTTCTTTAATACACTAAATATCTTCCCTCCAGTTAAAATATAATTATTTTTCATATAATTGAAAGGGCAGAATTTCTTTCTTATATCTGATTATAACCTTCTCTCTTTCAGTTTGAAACCATTGCCCCTTGTCCTGTGAATTGTCTCTCCATTTTCACTTATATTTTTACCACTACATGACGTTTATTGAAGTCTTTAAAACACTGTTCAAATAATGCCAGAAAGGTGTTCTTTCTGGATGTTTTCACCTGTACATGAACAGAAATTTATGTTTAAGGTAGATAATTTTCCTACAGTCGTCTGTTGAATCAGTAAAAAGTATGTGTCTCCAACATTGCTCTAAAAACTGAAGGTCATTGAATTTACTGATTTTAGAGAACTAGTTGTTTGGGTTTTTTTAAATAAACTTTTTTTTTTTTTTTTTTTTTTTTTTTTTTTTTTTTTTTTTTTTCATTACTGCATAGATAGGAAGTTTATGGAACTTCTGCTCCATTGGCAGCGTTGTGTTGGCATCAACACTAAACCATATTGCAGGATATAGTGCGTTAGAGGCATCTGATTCCCATGTTCCCAGCAAGGAGACATCTGGTTCATGACTTTTAGCATAGCATGCCTCTTGGTACAGTGACACATAGCATGCCTCTTGGTACAGTGACAGCATCCTAAATCAGGCATGACAAAACTCACACTTGGAGACCGAAAAACCTATTTGCAGTGTCGCTTATTTCCTAATTGTGCATTAAAACCCAAATGGATTGCATTCACAAAATGATAAATGCATCTAAATCAACACCCGTCTGGAAAGAAATGTCCAACTTGGAGAAATTAAGATTTTATTCACTGGGGAGTTCCTACCCTTGCCATTGAGGTAATGTCTATCGTGGCCTGTGTATCAGGAAACCAAACTCTATTTCAGGAATTTGTGCTGTGGGAAATGAAGATTAAAACAAGGCATTGTTTTCCCTCACAGCATTTAATACGGCATCCTATGCCACAGCTCTGAGACAGCTCTGTGGGTATTTGTGGTCCAAACAATCTCTCCCCAACAGTCTGATCCTTTTCCTGTGAATATATTCTCAAAGCATTCCCACAGAGGCTCTGAGATAAAGTGACTCTGGAAAGATAAGATTCCTAATGCGTCACCCAGTGGGTCCAACTTTAGTTTCCTGAACACATACCTCTCACATGAGGATACAAAGCTGCAGAGGGTTGCTGCTGGATTTTTTTTTTCCTATTGCTTAATGAATGATGACTACTACGCCACCAAAGAGTCTCACTGTTTAAACCAGAGATACAAGGAAAGGGAGGAAAACCCCATATCTAGACCTTTCAGACATACCACATATGTGAGCAAACCCCTCTCCAGTGTAACACGCAGGATGGAAACTCACCATGATGCCTTGAGAGGCTGCCTAGAACAGAGGCTAGGCAGAGTTAAAGGAACAAAGTAGGTATTTATTAAAAAGCCTTCAAAGAATACACCTTGGGCAGCACAAGAGTCTGGCTGAGGCTACACCGAAGATCGATGACGCATCATAAGGTTTCACACTTTTGTAAGTTGTGGTCCATTTTCATTTTGGGGTTAATTGTCCAATTACGGCATCAGGTTATTGAAGTCTCATTATTCCCAATTGTTTTCCTCAATTTATTATTGTTTACACTTTTTGGGACTGAAGCTACAATGGTGTCCTTGGTTTTGGAGCTGGAAAAAGATTGTTTTATCTGACAAAACTGTAAGAACTTGTTACCACTTTATATAAAGTTCAGAGTTAAATATAAATGCACTAAAGAATCTGGAAAATATGACAGCTAAAACTTAAGGCATTGGCCATGACCCCCAACGTGATGCACCTCATAAACAAAAATGACAAAGTCTATCAAGTAAACTGATTACTAAAAATTATTGTTTAATAATTTAGGAAGGGTGCGGGAAGGGAAGGGTGCGGGAAGGGAAGGATGCGGGAAGGGAAGGGTGCGGGAAGGGTGCGGGAAGGGTGCGGGAAGGGTGCGGGAAGGGTGCGGGAAGGGAAGGGTGCGGGAAGGGAAGGGTGCGGGAAGGGAAGGGTGCGGGAAGGGAAGGGTGCGGGAAGGGTGCGGGAAGGGAAGGGTGCGGGAAGGGAAGGGTGCGGGAAGGGAAGGGTGCGGGAAGGGTGCGGGAAGGGTGCGGGAAGGGTGCGGGAAGGGTGCGGGAAGGGTGCGGGAAGGGTGCGGGAAGGGTGCGGGAAGGGTGCGGGAAGGGTGCGGGAAGGGAAGGGAAGGGAAGGGAAGGGAAGGGAAGGGAAGGGAAGGGAAGGGAAGGGAAGGGAAGGGAAGGGAAGGGAAGGGAAGGGAAGGGAAGGGAAGGGAAGGGAAGGGAAGGGAAGGGAAGGGAAGGGAAGGGAAGGGAAGGGAAGGGAAGGGAAGGGTGCGGGAAGGGAAGGGTGCGGGAAGGGTGCGGGAAGGGTGCGGGAAGGGTGCGGGAAGGGTGCGGGAAGGGTGCGGGAAAGGAAGGGAAGGGAAGGGAAGGGAAGGGAAGGGAAGGGAAGGGAAGGGAAGGGAAGGGAAGGGAAGGGAAGGGAAGGGAAGGGAAGGGAAGGGAAGGGAAGGGAAGGGAAGGGAAGGGAAGGGAAGGGAAGGGAAGGGAAGGGAAGGGAAGGGTGCGGGAAGGGAAGGGAAGGGAAGGGTGCGGGAAGGGAAGGGTGCGGGAAGGGAAGGGTGCGGGAAGGGAAGGGAAGGGTGCGGGAAGGGAAGGGTGCGGGAAGGGAAGGGTGCGGGAAGGGAAGGGAAGGGTGCGGGAAGGGTGGGGGAAGGGTGCGGGAAGGGTGCGGGAAGGGTGCGGGAAGGGTGCGGGAAGGGTGCGGGAAGGGTGCGGGAAGGGTGCGGGAAGGGTGCGGGAAGGGAAGGGAAGGGTGCGGGAAGGGAAGGGAAGGGTGCGGGAAGGGAAGGGTGCGGAAAGGGAAGGGAAGGGAAGGGAAGGGAAGGGAAGGGAAGGGAAGGGAAGGGAAGGGAAGGGAAGGGAAGGGAAGGGAAGGGAAGGGAAGGGAAGGGAAGGGAAGGGAAGGGAAGGGAAGGGAAGGGAAGGGAAGGGAAGGGAAGGGAAGGGAAGGGAAGGGAAGGGAAGGGAAGGGAAGGGAAGGGAAGGGAAGGGAAGGGAAGGGTGCGGGAAGGGAAGGGAAGGGAAGGGTGCGGGAAGGGAAGGGTGCGGGAAGGGAAGGGTGCGGGAAGGGAAGGGAAGGGTGCGGGAAGGGAAGGGTGCGGGAAGGGAAGGGTGCGGGAAGGGAAAAGAAGGGTGCGGGAAGGGTGGGGGAAGGGTGCGGGAAGGGTGCGGGAAGGGTGCGGGAAGGGTGCGGGAAGGGTGCGGGAAGGGTGCGGGAAGGGAAGGGAAGGGAAGGGTGCGGGAAGGGAAGGGTGCGGGAAGGGAAGGGAAGGGTGCGGGAAGGGTGCGGGAAGGGTGCGGGAAGGGTGCGGGAAGGGTGCGGGAAGGGTGCGGGAAGGGTGCGGGAAGGGAAGGGAAGGGAAGGGAAGGGAAGGGAAGGGAAGGGAAGGGAAGGGAAGGGAAGGGAAGGGAAGGGAAGGGAAGGGAAGGGTGCGGGAAGGGTGCGGGAAGGGTGCGGGAAGGGTGCGGGAAGGGTGCGGGAAGGGAAGGGAAGGGAAGGGAAGGGAAGGGAAGGGAAGGGAAGGGAAGGGAAGGGAAGGGAAGGGAAGGGAAGGGAAGGGAAGGGAAGGGAAGGGAAGGGAAGGGAAGGGAAGGGAAGGGAAGGGAAGGGAAGGGAAGGGAAGGGAAGGGAAGGGAAGGGAAGGGAAGGGAAGGGAAGGGAAGGGAAGGGAAGGGAAGGGAAGGGAAGGGAAGGGAAGGGAAGGGAAGGGAAGGGAAGGGAAGGGTGCGGGAAGGGAAGGGAAGGGAAGGGTGCGGGAAGGGAAGGGTGCGGGAAGGGAAGGGAAGGGAAGGGAAGGGAAGGGAAGGGAAGGGAAGGGAAGGGAAGGGAAGGGAAGGGAAGGGAAGGGAAGGGAAGGGAAGGGAAGGGAAGGGAAGGGAAGGGAAGGGAAGGGAAGGGTGCGGGAAGGGAAGGGTGCGGGAAGGGAAGGGTGCGGGAAGGGAAGGGTGCGGGAAGGGAAGGGTGCGGGAAGGGAAGGGAAGGGTGCGGGAAGGGAAGGGTGCGGGAAGGGAAGGGTGCGGGAAGGGAAGGGAAGGGAAGGGAAGGGAAGGGAAGGGAAGGGAAGGGAAGGGAAGGGAAGGGAAGGGAAGGGAAGGGAAGGGAAGGGAAGGGAAGGGAAGGGAAGGGAAGGAAGGGAAGGGAAGGGAAGGGAAGGGAAGGGAAGGGTGCGGGAAGGGAAGGGTGCGGGAAGGGAAGGGTGCGGGAAGGGAAGGGTGCGGGAAGGGAAGGGTGCGGGAAGGGAAGGGTGCGGAAGGGAAGGGTGCGGGAAGGGAAGGGTGCGGGAAGGGTTGCGGGAAGGGTGCGGGAAGGGTGCGGGAAGGGTGCGGGAAGGGAAGGGTGCGGGAAGGGAAGGGAAGGGTGCGGGAAGGGAAGGGTGCGGGAAGGGAAGGGTGCGGGAAGGGAAGGGTGCGGGAAGGGAAGGGTGCGGGAAGGGTGCGGGAAGGGTGCGGGAAGGGGAAGGGAAGGGAAGGGAAGGGAAGGGAAGGGAAGGGAAGGGAAGGGAAGGGAAGGGAAGGGAAGGGAAGGGAAGGGAAGGGAAGGGAAGGGAAGGAAGAGAAGGGAAGGAAGGGAAGGGAAGGGAAGGGAAGGGAAGGAAGGGAAGGGAAGGGAAGGGAAGGGAAGGGAAGGTGCGGGAAGGGAAGGGTGCGGGAAGGGAAGGGTGCGGGAAGGGAAGGGAAGGGTGCGGGAAGGGAAGGGTGCGGGAAGGGAAGGGAAGGGTGCGGGAAGGTGTGCGGGAAGGGTGCGGGAAGGGTGCGGGAAGGGTGCGGGAAGGGAAGGGAAGGGAAGGGAAGGGAAGGAAGGGAAGGGAAGGGAAGGGGAAGGGAAGGGAAGGGAAGGGAAGGGAAGGGAAGGGAAGGAAGGGAAGGGAAGGGAAGGGAAGGGAAGGGAAGGGAAGGGAAGGGAAGGAAGGGAAGGGAAGGGAGGGAAGGGAAGGGAAGGGAAAGGGAAGGAGGAGGAAGGGAAGGGTGCGGGAAGGGAAGGGTGCGGGAAGGGAAGGGTGCGGGAAGGGAAGGGTGCGGAAGGAAGGAAGGGAAGGGTGCGGGAAGGGAAGGGAAGGGAAGGGTGCGGAAGGGAAGGGAAGGGAAGGGAAAGGGAAGGGAAGGGAAGGAAGGAAGGGAAGGGAAGGGAAGGGAAGGGAAGGGAAGGGAAGGGAAGGGAAAGGAAGGAAGGGAAGGGAAGGGAAGGGAAGGGAAGGAAGGAAGGGAAGGGAAGGGAAGGGAAGGAAGGAAGGGAAGGGAAGGGAAGGGTGCGGGAAGGGAAGGTGCGGGAAGGGAAGGTGCGGGAAGGGAAGGGTGCGGGAAGGGAAGGGTGCGGGAAGGGAAGGAAGCGGAAGGGTGCGGGAAGGGTGCGGGAAGGGTGCGGAAGGTGCGGGAAGGGAAGGGTGCGGGAAGGGAAGGGAAGGGTGCGGGAAGGAAGGGTGCTGGAAGGGAAGGTGCGGAAGGGAAGGAAGGGTGCGGGAAGGGTGCGGGAAGGGTGCGGGAAGGGTGCGGGAAGGGTGCGGGAAGGTGCGGGAAGGGTGCGGGAAGGGTGCGGGAAGGGTGCGGGAAGGGTGCGGGAAGGGAAGGGTGCGGAAGGGAAGGGAAGGAGAAGGGAAGGGAAGGGAAGGGAAGGGAAGGGAAGGGAAGGGAAGGAAGGGAAGGGAAGGGAAGGGAAGGGAAGGGAAGGGAAGGGAAGGGAAGGGAAGGGAAGGGAAAGGGAAGGGAAGGGAAGGGAAGGGAAGGGAAGGGAAGGGAAGGGAAGGGAAGGGAAGGGAAGGGAAGGGGAAGGGAAGGGAAGGGAAGGGAAGGGAAGGGAAGGGAAGGGAAGGGAAGGGAAGGGAAGGGAAGGGAAGGGTGCGGGAAGGGAAGGGTGCGGGAAGGGAAGGAAGGGAAGGGAAGGGAAGGGAAGGGAAGGGAAGCGAAGGGAAGGGAAGGGTGCGGGAAGGGTGCGGGAAGGGAAGGGTGCGGGAGGGAAGGGTGCGGGAAGGGAAGGGAAGGGTGCGGGAAGGAAGGGTGCGGAAGGGAAGGGTGCGGGAAGGGAAGGGAAGGGAAGGGTGCGGGAAGGGAAGGGTGCGGGAAGGGAAGGGAAGGGTGCGGGAAGGGAAGGGAAGGGAAGGGAAGAAGGAAGGGAAGAGGAAGGGAAGGGAAGGGAAGGGAAGGGAAGGGAAGGGAAGGGAAGGGAAGGAAGGGAAGGGAAGGGAAGGGAAGGGAAGGGAAGGGAAGGGAAGGGAAGGGAAGGGAAGGGAAGGGAGAGGAAGGGAAGGGAAGGAAGGGAAGGGAAGGAGGAAGGGAAGGGGAAGGGAAGGGAAGGGAAGGGAAGGGAATTTTATTCAAGCATTTTATTCAAGAGTGGAATGTTTGCATAAAGCATAGATCAAATGTGTTATATCTGAGAGGTGTTTTTAAATAAGTTTGAAAACAAGGGTGAATTGCCCTTGGCCTTGTTAAACAAGGCTGTGATATGTGGCATAATCCTGGGCCTCCGTTATTTTGCTGAATGTAGATAAGATCAGGACCTATGTCTCCAAAGCTATGACAGCCTTGGTTTTGGGAAAAATGTGTACAGCTGTAGTCATTGTCACAGGCACATAGTGTAGGTTAACATACATGAGGTGTCTGCTATATAATTCTGCCCTGGAGCCCACAGGGTAACTTCCCTGGGAACAGCATTATTGCAAGTGCGTTTTTCAATGACAGAAAGTTTGCATCTTAGAAATAATTCAGCTTTTTCTTGCTTACTCATCATGTTGTCTGCATACAGAGGATGATGTTTCAGAGTGGGATTTTAAAGGTGAATTTTCTCCTTAGGACCCTGCCACACACTGGAAAAGACTGGAGATCAAATTCCTTATCTTAGTTCATTACAGCTGAAAATATTGTAATTTTATTACAGGAAAATTCTCCATAATGCCAGCTGAAGTGTTTTTCTCCCAAAACTTTTGAGATGGTATCAAACTACTACTAATTTTACAAATTGGTGCCAGGTAGGGAAGCAGCCTGGACTAGTTGAAGATATCCCTCTGGCCATGGCAGGGGTGGAACTGGATGAGATTTAGGATGGATGGATGGATAGATGGATGGATGACTTCTCCAGCCAAACCATTCTATGACTCTATGAAAAGTGTTTACTGTTTCTGGGCCTGATCCTTCTGGCATAGATACTCATAAAATAAGTTTAACCCACAAGTGGCCAGTAGTCTCTCAGGACAGAATTAACTTAGTCCCAGGCTCTATTTTTAAAGCAGTCCAGAGTTACCTTATTAATGCTGAAAGCTTTCTCAAGAGGGACATTTTCAATTAATGGGTGAGTACAGGTATTAAAAAATAAAAATAATTTCACCAAAAAGGTTATTTTCAAATCAAGTTTATGGAACTGAATTAAAAATCTCCTGTTTAATTCAGTGGGGCTTGGCTCACACTACTTTTTTTTTTTTTTTTAAATGAAGAATCAAGTCCAAAGTTTTTCTGGAGGCTTGGAATGTTAAATAATTTGTTCCAGCACTTAAAGCAGTTCACTGACTGCCTAAATTACTTTTTAATGCTTCAGTATAGCTCTGAAAATAGGCTGGCTGATTTATCAGTAAATGCACCTTTGTTGACAGCTGTTGTCCTTTATGCACTACTATTTTTTGTAATGATTTTCCTCCTTTTAGATGACTATATGTCACAGTACCCTAGCTTTGGTAGCATACATCCTAATATAAAATAAACTATGTTCTGGGGAAAATATATAATTTTACAGTGACTAATTCTGACCTGCAAAACTGGCTTCAGTGACCATGCCTGTCTTGGGGACCACGACATGGAAATAACCTCAACAAATATGGGCACTATATATATTTTCTTTCAAATAAATTGAAACTTAAAGGCAGAGTCCTTAGGAGCATATACTCACCAAAATGCAGGCTGTCTTTTGAAATTCTTGCTAGTCAAGTTCTTAGAGGAACCTGGTGCAACCGTGGCATGATGATCTGTGAGTCATTATTTTTTCCTTGCTTTTTTTTCAAAAATTCCATTTCAGAGTCTTTAATAATCCTTCTCCTTTCTTTTTTTTTTTTTTTTCTAGTTTGCTTTTGCAACCATTCTGTTGAACAACCACTAGAGTTTGATTTCTAATGAGATAATTTGCTATGATTAATAGCTTGTTTTTTCCCAAGTCAGAACCTCTCACATTGACTCATACTGGATATTATTTGATTGCTCAAACAGCTGTATTGAATTCAGCAGGAATACTGAAGGATTATTAATGTTTCTACTCAATGAGAAAGTCAAGACTAGCAAAAACCATCCCTGTTTAAAATCCTTTTTTGAAATGTTACAAAATCAAAATGTGCAAAAGAGCTAGAACCCATTTAGAGATTTTCTTGATATTTCCCTGTATTAAATACCAAGAGATGAGGTGCTCATGTTAAAAAAAAATGGCCCACAGATTTTTTCTGCCTATGGTGAAAGTTATGTTTTCTTTTCATCTCAATCTGTCAAACAACTCAGTCCCATACGTGATATTGTCTCTTACCTCTCTTCACAGCAGAATCTTGCAACTTAGACTTTTCTTCTGTGTGTCTGTATTTAGCTGTCTTCACTGAGGAAATAATGTTACCCCTATCTGTGTTTTAGCTGGAGCAGGCATTATGGTGTTTGTGTTTAGTTTAGTTTATTGTTTTGCTTTTCTTTTGCAACCATTTACAACCTAATATTGGCAAAATATGAGAAATAAAATGTTGGTTTGTGAAAATGTTTTCAATTTAAAACACTGTGTAACCGGCAGATGAGAACAAATAAACAATAGATATGATGAGGAAGAGGGTCACTTCTCTTATCCAGGTTTTAAGCTACTCAGAAAGAAAAAATTCAGCATTTCTTAAAATGTTCAGTGTTCCAATGTCTTAGTGCACTACAATAACTGTCAAAACCAAGTGGATAAGATTTTGAAGTATTTTTGCAAATAAAATGCATTCTTAGTCCTTTTTTTCCAGTTGAAGTCTGAAATAAGAACCCAATATATTGATCCAAAAACCTCTTTCAGGAGAAATAAATGGCAAGCAAACATGTCATGCACACCTGCTGCCAACAGCCTTAAACAAATGATAGTAAGCTTCAATATAAACAGGGTAGTTTAGATAGGTATTAGGAAAAAGTTCTTTATTCAGAGGACGGAGAGGCCCTGGCACAGGGTGCTCAGAGGAGCTGTGGCTGCCCCTGGATCCCTGGCAGTGTCCAAGGCCAGGCTGGACATTGGGGCTTGGAGCAGCCTGCGACAGTGGAAGGTGTCCCTACCATGGCAGGGGACAGAGATTTAAGGTCTGCTCCAATACAATTCTGTGATCGTGATTCTATGATTCTACAATAATTAAAGCTGGTGCTGTCGTGGTTGGGGGGGAGGTGAATTTTTCTAGGGAGATGTGGGCAGTCTAATCAGTGATTAGCTTTTCTGCTAGCACCTGGACTGGCCACTCGGAGGTTTGGACACGCCTCTGAGGACACAAAGAGTTAAAAGCAGGAGTCTGGGGGGTTCGGCCTCTTTTCAGATCCTGGTTTCAGCAGAGGGAGGTGTGAGGCCTCCTTCCCCTGCCCGGCCACGAAACTGAGTGGGGGAGGGGAAACACGTGGTCGGCTCAGGTAAGCCGGAGCCCCCGGGGGGGGAGAAGAGAAGGGACAGGACTGGAACTGAGCTGCCCCGTCCAGGATGGAGGGGTGGAAAACTGTGGAAGTGCCTTCTGTGTGTGCTCACCCCCCTCTTCCCCCCCCAAACTCCGGGAGAAGGTGCCCAGCCACGTGGGGGTTTGCGGAGCCTGGGAGTGCCTCCGCTTGCAGCACCCTGCCGAGAAAAATCTGTTAACCCTTGCTTGGTAGAAAGAAACTTTTCTTAGACATTGATTCTCATGACTGGTAGTTTTCAGAGAGAGGGCAGCGGCCTGAGACCGAGATGATAAAGCATGATTAGAAGGAACTCGATGGAAGAATGAGAGAAGTAGCCTTAGAGCTGGACTTTTCTTGCATAATGTCAGCCATAGACTAAACTTGAGTCTCTTTTGAACATAAACTGCATTTTTAGGTGGATGCAGCTGCCCTTGCTTTTGCTACAGTGACTAGCACTTGAAGAGTTAGAGCGAGCAGAGAAGAGAGGGGGAGGGTGAAGTGGCGCCCTCTGCCCTCATGGCAGACCTGCTCCTGGAACCCCGGCCCCTAAGTGAAAAGGGGAGAGCTCGGCATGCAGCATCCTTAAAAAGCCCTGTATGTAGTTTTGGCCTATGAGACAGCGGTGAGAGCGCTGGACATAGGAAAAAGAGAGTGTCACCTTAGCAGACTTCTCCGGGCGGTGCTATGGGTGACATAGAAACACATAAGGGGTGGACCCGTGTTTTCTGAGGAACAGTCTGTGGTGCGAGAGAGACTCCTCTCTCCCTTGCTGAATTGAAGATTAGTTTGTTTTTGAGTGGTGATTGTTTAATCTAAAACCCAAGAGTTGGTCTTTGAAGAGTGATGGGTGGGGAGGTAGAAACTGGGAGAAAAAATGTTCTAAGAAGTTTTTATTTCTGTCTCTGTGTGTGTTTAAGAGTATTTCTGTCCCTGTTCTTATGTAATTAATAAAGTTTTGGTAGGTTTTTTTTGTTTTCAAGATTTAAGCCTGCTCTGCTCTGTTCCTGATCACATCCCACAAGAGTTGTTAGAGAAAAAACATATATTCATGGGTGCACTAACATCTGGCCAGTGCAAACCCATGACAGGTGCTAACTATGCAAAATAAGTAAAGAACAGGTGTTTATTTAAAAATTACTCACAGGGATTAAAAGGATAAAAGTTATTGATGTTTTGTGCTATCACTCCTAAAAGGCATGGAATGCCCTTTTGTACACTGAGGGCTGAATGAACAGATGTATCAGGCCAAATCAAAGACCAGTCTACTACAGCATCAATATCCTGCTTCCTCTCGTGCTCGGTTGGATATGTGGAGAATGAATGGCTATTAATTTTCAGTTTATAACCAAATTCCATAAGTAGGGTCTTCAACTTGCAGGATTTAGCCACCTGTGGTACCTGCAGAGGTGGTTTCAGAGGTGCATTGTTAATTATATCCCAGAAGGTTACCAGTGGTTTTTCAAATCTTAAATTAATTTAAGCTCCCCTTCAGCTCAGCCTTTCGGGTCTGTTCACTTCTGACCTGCTCTATGACAGTCCCTTGAGCTGAAAAAGTCTTTTACACTTGGCAAGGTATTCACTTCCAACGCAGAATTACCTATTTATTTGTATTTGTCTTTGTTTAGAAGTGAAACCACATCATCCAATGCAATTTCTCACTGCCAAAGTTATTTCTAATCCTCTCACCTGCAGTGCAGGATGGGATGTAGAATTCAATTTATACCCCCTTCAGTATTTAAGTACAGTAACACTGAGTATCTAAGGACACCTTGTCTTTCTATATAAGAGTGCAGTTCACAGAATTTTAATATTTCTTCCTTTTTTTCCAACAATTCTAGAGTTTTCTAATGTAAAGTACGTTAATAAAACTGCCCTTCAAAAATTCTTATCTTCCAATTTAATAGCTGTTAGAAAAAGATATTTGGAATTGTTATTGCTCAAAAAATATTTAGCATACTAATAATAATTTCAAGAATGTTTAAGGCTCAATGTATAATTTACTCTCTTATATTTACACTTTCATGAATTTCGGATGAATTTTGGCCTGAGAAAAACCTTAAGTTACAATATAAATATGGAGTTGAAGGTAAGTATTTAGCTTCACAGTATTTTAAGAAAGTGACTTTGAATTATATTGAAGAAGTAATATTATGAATAAACAAAAAAGCAAATTTTGGTTATGGAGAAGCTTGTTTTTCCATTTAGCCCAAATGGTAGCATTCAGTATCCATTACATGAAACAGAAAATAAGAATCATAACGATAGTTTGAAACTAATTTACAAGATCAGATTTTAATATTAGTGTTTTCAGAAAACAGCCATTCCTTTAAAATTGAACAGTAATGTAACATATTATTCTGATTTTAATTAAATTTAATGGGTACTGCTTTATTTCCTTGGATTTATTTTTGCCACAAGTGGATTTTAGGCAGTTCTTGAATTATTTTTTTTTTCCCTGGCATGATTTTGGTATTAAAAATTTATAATACTATGTACTGGAAAAAAAAAATTTGCAAATGAAAATGGCTTTCTACTTTTAGTCTCTCTGATAACTTCCTTTAGTAAATATTGCAGTATCAAATACTGAAATGCGTGATCACTTATGGAATCAATGTTTCATAACTGCTTTTGACACAAGAAAATTTGTCACAGTAAGATCTTTGCTCGTCTAAACACATTACACAGAGAGTTTTCTTAATGTCCTCTGGAGGACACAAAACATTCTGCCAGAGGGAGAAAAAGAAAGCTCAGTTATGTGTAGGATAAAATGAATCTTTGTGTTTAAAGCAGATACCTTTGAATGTATGCAAGTTAAATACTGAATATGCAATGCAGAAAAACTCTGGTGAAAGGCTGGAGCTGCCTTTTACATCTATGTAAGACCAAAAAATCATTAACATATAGTGTAGTTCCTTCCCCCCAAAACAGATCATGAAACTATGTGTAACTATGCAGTCTACAGGGTGAAAAAAAGGTTACTGAGAATCAATGCAGATTTCAGTCTGCACAAAAATCTGGGGCAGCACCAGCTGTTTTAATGGCCAGGTAATTTTATTTTTCCAGCAAATGCAGAAATGCTTCTTTACATAATCAATAACTTTTTTGATTACGGCTAGTATGGCTCTCAAGGCAGGCTGCAAATGCCATGGAATTGTACTCTAAGGCACTATTTCTGACTTTGTGGCAGCTCTTCTGGAGGCTCAATCATCCAATCTCCTCCAAACTCCAACAGGTAACTCATTTTAGTCCTTGATTTGAAGGGTCTCCAAGCCAAGGAAGACACACAAAAACAACCTGTGGTGTGTCTTCTAATTAAAAACCTGAGAAACATTGTAATTTGGATATCCACCTGCCATCCATTAACACTAGAAGTATATAAAAAGTAAAACCACAAAAATTTTTCCCTCCCATAAACATCTCTTTGATTCAGGGTAATGTGACTGCATCATTTGTTCATAAAAACTGCTGCCTGTTACCTGTTTGGTTCTTGCAATTTCTAGAAAATTTTGAAGCCTTTCTCTGGTATGAAAGCCTCTTTTATGATGAATTATTTTCAGTCAGATATCCCAGAGATTCAAATTTAAACTGATGGGTGTGCTTATTGCTTGACTCCAAAGATTAAATGAAAATTGAGCTGAGATTAGGCTCATCACCCTGTGCTTGACCTTAGTTTCCAGTGAAGGGCTGAAAATAGCTATTATTGTTCCACCAGCCTGAAATGCTGGATGGGTGTTTAGCAAGTTCTGTAATAAAGTACACAATTCTCTTTTTTCCCCCCCTTATCTCTCCCCATAATGACATACAGTTCATTTTGTTGCAGTTTATTGGCAGGCATGGTAGATTTGACCAACAAAATCAATACCTAGTGCTGGATCCAGCACATTCACAGGGCAATTTGGAGACTTGCAGGAGTTTTATGTTAAGAATTTGCAGAAGAGATACAGTGCCCTGGTAACTAGAAACAAATCTTAGACCTTAGGCTTATCCCAGCTGTAGACAGGGGGAACTGGACAGACACATTAATAATGTCTACTAAACCCTTTTGGATCTGAAAAGTGCACATATATTGTTGCTCTATCTCCAAATTCTCTTTCTCTGTCTGTCTCTGGGCTTGATATAACAATTTTTATTTCTTCTTCAGGGAAAAAATGCACCTAAATTGCTGTTTCATCTGTGTTCCAGAGCCCTTAGGTCAATGCTCACAGCATTTTAGAAAAGAGAGTTTTATTCTTATAACTTTTGAACGGCCACAATGATTTTTTAGGTCTTTTGCACAAAAAGAAGCAAAGAGTGAAAACACAAAACATTTAGATTTTAAAAAAATTTTAATGAAAAGAATTCTTTTTTTTTTCCCTCTAGGCTATCAAAAGCAATAAATAGCTATCATTGGCATTCACATTTATTTTCTAAAATTGCTGTAAAATATATGCAAACATATAAGGGAAACAACCTAGAGATTCTTATGATTTGCTAAAACCCTGGAAGCCTTTTAAAGTAGAAAATCTCTGTGAGAAGATATTTGTAAAGAAAATAAGACAGAGCAGACAGTGAAGCAAGCACAGTGAACTCAGCTCTTCTAGAAAGGTAATGACCACAAAAGGTTATGACCACAGTGGTCATTTAGGTAATGGTCACAAAAGTCAAGAGTCACCAAGAGAAACTGGTTGAGATTCTGATTTAGGGTCCAACCTCAGTGAAAAAAGGAGGGGAGATTAGAAAGCCATAATGACTATATTATTAATCAAAAATACGTTATACAGCAGATTTCTTCCTTCATGTTAGTCTTCATCAAAAATTGGCAAAAAATGTGGCTAACTTTATCCCAGAGAAATATTTTTCTCAGAGAGGCTGGCTGAATTTCAGTGATACTAAACATCTCTCAATTCTGAATATTTTTTTTGTTTGTTTTCTGTTGTTTCCTTGTGAAGGAAAGCAAGTATTAAGTCTTGATATCTATACTGGTTACCTCACTATAGATGTTGATGTTAAGTAGTGTCTCATTTTATGACATTTATATAGCAAAAGAGACCCATCTTGCTTTAAATTTGGCTTCTGTCAAATGCCATATTCTTAATTCAGTGTTAGAAAATGCAAGGAAAATTAAAACTGACAAAGCTACCAAGTGCATGATAAACTTTTTTTCCAGTAAGGTCTGAACCTTTATTGTATTTGATCCTGCCAATATTTACAAATATTCTGTCTGAGAAAGGGGAAAAAAAAAAAAAAAAAAAAAAAAAAAAAAAAAAAAAAAAAAAAAGGCAGAAAACCCAACAAACAAACAACAAAAAACCCCCACAACCCCCCGTAAACTCCCAGGAGTTTGTAATGAAAAATCCCAACCATCAAGGCATTTTACTTTTTGACTTCCTTTTTTTTTTTGTCCCACAAAATATACAACAGACGTTTGTTAATCTATATGGTTTTCAGGTTTATTGCCAAAAGTTTTATTGCTTCAAATTTTTGATGCATTTTTAGCATTTATAGCTGAAAAATAGGACTTTTTTTTTCCTAGATAATGGAGGGGACTTATTAGTAAGGGGTTAATTTTTTGCTCTGAGTATTTATATTTATATTATTTATATTTATTTATATTTATATTTATATTTATATTTATATTTATATTTATATTTATATTTATATTTATATTTATATTTATATTTATATTTATACTTATACCTATACTTATACCTATACTTATATTTATATTTATATTTATCTCACAGTTTCTCTACCAAAGAACTAAAATATTACCAAAAAACCAAAGTACTGCATTGAAAACAATGACATTTTGGAAAGCAAAGATTCTGACCAGCTGAAATGTGATGGATTCAAGAGAACTGGAATAAGAAAAGACATTACTGGGTTTGTCTGTGACTGCAGGGACAAATATGATAATAAGTATAATCACCAAAAACTTGTTTTAAATTTCCAAGTTGTTTTAGAACTAGATGCTTTAAAACAGGGAATTAACACGAGGGGCCTCTGGCTTGGAAAAATCTTGTTTTCATTTCAGCCTGATTGCTTGGATTTAATGACTGATAAATCAAGCTTTTCTCCCTCTATGTGCAAATTTTCAGAGTTACAAAGAGAGAATGAGGCATAGACTTCTCTTGTTTTTATGATGTGTTCATAATTTTATAGTTTTATCGTTGGGAATCAAATTTACTAAAAATTTGGTTTTAAAACGCGTGCTTTTCACACAGATAAATGAGAGAAAACAAACAAAGGACTGAAAAAAACCACTCTAATTTTTGAGATAAAGTTGACTTATCAGGTGGCTGAAGGTCCATGTTTTGATCCTTTCCACAGAGAGCGAGCTAAAAGTGGTGAGTTCCGTCCAGGAGTTTTAAACTTTATTCTGTGATCAAATCACTCCAAAATTATTTGTAAAGCAGCTACACGTTAGTGCTGCTGCACAGTGGGAAGTGACTCTAAAAATCACATATATACATTTTTCACAGGAGTTCACTGGGAAAAATACAGTAGAAAAATAAAAAAGGAACACTTAGCATAAATCAATTCCCTAAAAAGACTGAACTAGGTCAGGTCATATTTGGCAATTGTCCTTCGCCCAAAACTTTGAGGGACTTATTTCCTTCAAGGAAAACAGATTTTTAGTAATATTAAACAATTTAACTAAATCTATAATGAATGTCAGTTGTGTCCAGGTGATCAGAGATTCTTATTCTCTGATAGAGGTATCAAGGTGCCAGGGTGATATGCAGAAGACTCAAAACCAAATAAATAAAAAACCCCTTCAATTTTCTGCTAGACTCAAACTGACCAGGGCCTCCTCTAGGACTACATGGAAATTGTTGTTATTCTTGAAAACAGAATTTACATAGACTGTGAAGCTTTGCCACAAACATCCCCTCTGAATGTTAACCTGCTTCCTCATGGCAATCTATTTGTTCAAACTTCACTGAATTTATCTTCAAGTACATAAATTAATGACTGCTGACCACATATCATAATAGAGTTTTCCACTCTAAAGTGAAAGTAATGTGAAAACTAATCAGTTATTAAAAAGTATAGACTTTATTTTTAAAAAGAATTTTGGAAAAATGATTTGGCAATTTTCTTCTTCTGTCCTCTGCCAATCCATCTGAGGTAGAAAAGATAAAGAAAACAATTTTGAAGTGTAAATGAGAAGCTCAGCCCATCAGAAGCTGAAACTGTGGGTAAAAAAACATGCTTTAAGCAAATTCAGTTTTAACATGGATGAGAATTCCCTCAGCTCAGTGTTGTTACAGGAAAATGCAGACATAAACTACATAAACTGTGGGCCAAACCTTCATTAGGTGCTGGGTGCTTTTAGTGTATGGAATTACATTAAAAAATTTTTTTTTTTGGTCCCTTGGGTTTTTTGTATCCTGGGTTTTCATAATTCTTGAATGTTTCATGAATGAAAAATATTTTTTCATCTCCTTGTTCCCTGAATAAGAATTTATACATCTGCCATGTTTGACAAGTATTGAAGAGATTTACTCCTAAATGTTACATTTCACTGACGTAAGGGAGCACATACAGATCCTTTACTGTGAGTTAGTGTAATTTTAATTTTTTTCTTTAATTACCTTAGAAACTCAACAGTTCTGTATAAGTAGTTCAAAATGAAAAAATGCTTTTATGTTTTTATCACTATGACTTAAGCAACTTGAGAGATCAAATGAGTCATAATCTGGAATTCATTGAAGGCTTTTCTTTTCTTTCTTCTTTTACCATTACAAATAATGGGGTTTCTGTTTAACTAATGAAAAATAAATTTGGAACGAGTAAATATTCATTGAAGCAATAAGATTAAATGCATATAATAATTTAAAACAAGTCATTCCAATTGAGGTCTAGCATTACAAAGTAATGCTTCCCATGCTAAAAAACTTCCTTTAAAGTAAATTCTTGTCTATCTTTTCAGTATAAGCCTCCATTATTTTAGATCAGTGCAATTTGTGTAACCATGTAAACACTGATTCTTATGCAAAACTTTGTATTCAGTGAATTTTTATATCATGTACTCATTGCTATTTAGTTATTATATTTCCTGTCTTGTTTCTATTAGAAAACCCTCAGCTTTTGGTGTTCTGCTTGACAGACTGCTCAGACACACATGGGAGGTGTTTCAAAGACCAGTTTTGTATTTTCTACTTATGTAAGTACTGAGACAAAGTAGTTCTCCAGTAGTTTGGTTCAACAAAAGGGATGCTTACCATTATAATGGTTTAAGGGATTTTTTAGAGAAAGGTGCATCCATTGCACTTCTGCACAGTTTCAAATCTATAGATGGATTTAGCAATTGTTGCGGCAGCCACATGGGTCATTTGCAGTGTGGGCTTAATTTCCCTAAAGCCTTTCCTGGATCAGTCCTCTAATACTGGAGTGGAACTACCACAATATACAATGTGCCAATGTAATAAAAGTAATAAAAAATATAATACAAT
Source organism: Prinia subflava (assembly GCF_021018805.1). Classification (NCBI taxonomy): domain Eukaryota; kingdom Metazoa; phylum Chordata; class Aves; order Passeriformes; family Cisticolidae; genus Prinia; species Prinia subflava. Next base: position 28,693,968 of record NC_086283.1, on the reverse strand, counting down.
ATTTAAACCCATAAAATAATGTAATATTGCCATATTAAAAGATTCTTCTATTTAATTTTTTGTGAATTCAGAAGAGGCACTTGAGAGGTCTCAGCCTCAAAGCCAAGGCTGAGAAGAAAGACTCTAATTCTGGTGTTTCAGACCTAAGCAAGAATGTACATACCTGTGAAATTTCTCTGTCTCTTTCCAGCTCTATCAGTTAAAGTAAAAAAATGATAGAAAAACCCATAGCTACCTTGTCTTATTCTATTCTTTCAGACCATTGTATCTACACTGGTGCAACTGGTTGTACACAGTACTCTGATTCATAGAATCACAAACAACATTTTAAGACCCTTTTTTAGATTCCAACCATTTTATGAAATAACCAAGTGCAGTTACATCCACCATAAACAATGTTGTCACTGAAGCAGGGACTCTTAAGAGACCAGGTAAAACACAGCTTCCCATTAAGTCAAAATGCTTTAAAGATATCTATTTGTTGTCTAAAAGAGTAGAAATATTTTACAATAACAGATGTCCTGCCATCATATGAGTACAAGAATGTGGTAGAGAGAAAAAAAATCTGGATCAGATTCAGACAAAGGAAGTACAAAATAGGCTTATTCTTACCCTTCTTGTAAAAATGTCCACTAAACATCCTAAATACCAGCAACTTTGGTACGATCACCAGAGTTTTGGGTTGGGTAATGGCAACAATTGGTCCCAGCTTTAAGCAAGATTGTCAAACTATTAGAAACTGGTTTATTCTGTTTTGTTTTGGGTTTTTTTCCCATTATTAATTCTGTGGTTTCTCATTTGTTTGCCTATGCCATATTTTCCAATTTAAATTGCATTTGTGCTTTCAATTATGAAGACAACACAGAGAAGCTCTTGTTGAGCAGGTGTACAACTCTTTTATTGGTTTATTTATCAAATAAAACACAGCTTACAGCTGTAGTGGGCATTTTGCCCTGTAGTTTGAATAGTATTCAGTGGTAAAATGCACTTGCATCACTGGATCTGTAACAGAGTGGAAGAATTTGGGGTTAATTCATCAGTAATTTGGTAATAGTAAAATACAATTAACATAAGTTCTATGCAATTATTAGGTGAAAACAGGTAAAAGGCCTCATCTTTCTACATTCACTCTTTAGTAGGTATCAAAAATAGCTGGATACCTAGGTCAAACTGCTAAGAAACTGTTTGTTCCTTCACATTAAAATTTAGGAAATTCAAATAGTTGAAAAACATGGTGAGATAAAATTAACTTATCTGTTGCCACCAAGCAACCAGCAATCAGCTCACTTAAACTGTCTTACATTGCTGGAACACCCAACTTTATTTTCCAGTTCCTGCTCATAAAAGAAGATTATAAGGAGAAATTTATTTTGAAGGACAACTTTAGTGATCACCAGCCCTTTCCTTAAGCCCTTAGAATACTGTGTGCTCACTCATTTTTTTCCCATTTGCATAGGATGAGAGGCCATGATCATGACCTTGAGTCATGAAAAAGTTGCACAACAATTGCAGCAGTACCAAAAAGAGTATCATAGATAACTTCATACCTACAGACAGTGATTCATGTGCTACTTTGGCACCAGTGAATTTAAAAGAATAATAAGGTGCCTGCTTTTACTTTTAAAAGACAGTGACATACAGGAAATGATTGATTACAATGGGGAGAATTGCATAATACAACGTCCTCCTGACTAGATAAGTGTATTAAGAATGTGCAAAAGAGTAGTGGGTGATATATGGCAAAATCAATGTGAGTTCACAGCAGAGGAAGAGTGGAAAACAAGCAAAAGCCTCTCCTATTTTCTGACATACACACAGGGAGAGTTTCAGGTAAGAAATGGCAAGTGAATAGAGCTGCCCTGCATAGAACTGGTTGTAAAATCTGGTTGTAAATCCACCTAAATAGCATCACAATTATCTGTAGTTTGCATTATAGTGTGAACCCTAATCCCAAAATCAAAGACTAGATCCTTATTCCAAAATGAGATATAATGTAAGGCACTGTAGAAAATGCTGGATGAATAATAACAAAAAAAGAGAAGCTTAAAAGCAACTAGAGAGCAGTAGCTGCTTTGTTGGCTAGCAATTCCAACAGCAGGGTTTCACAACATTTCATTTTGAATTATGGCAAAGATAGTTTTTCTTTCCCTCTTCCAGTTTTGGCAGCCATTCCAAGTGCCATGCAGGAAAAATTGTAAGGATATTTGGCTGGAAATAGCTTTTTTTACCAACTTCTCAGTGTACTTGTAGTAATTAATATCTGAGGGTTTGAGGCTGGAAAAGTAGACAATATCAGCAAAATATTGGTGTAGAATTCATTCCATTGTTGAGTTCTTTGTAACAAAATTGGAATTTTTGGCAATATTTGAATCTGGTGCGCACTGGTGTTTGTGTCTGGCTGACACAATCTCCTGGTATCTGGTACAGAGCTCTATGTTGGATCTAGGATGGAAAAACTGGTCAACTTTGATGCATACTTCTCAGTGAACACCAAGAGGGGACAAGAGTAAAGGGGAAATATGGGAATTATGAAAGGAGAGTTAGCTGTGCATTCAAAGAGAAGTGACAAACAGGATCACCACTTTTTTTTTTTTTTTTTTTTTTTTTTTTTTTTTTTTTTTTTTCCAGCCAGAAGGAAACAGGTCAGTATCAAGCAGAGAGAGATTTTTTAATCTGCATGAAAACGATAGCTGAACTCAGTGGTAAATTAGGTTACCTGGTGATAATAAGCAAAAGTGAAAAGGATAATAAATCAAGAAGAGTGCAAGCAACACTCTCTAGATCAGATTGCAGCTTGGGGAGGATAAGAACAAGCTGAATTTTGATGAGGCACGTTTTGGTAGAGTGCAAGAAGCCACACTGCAAAGCTTCTAAAACACTTCTGAATTCTAACTTCATTAGTAACTGAGAGATACAAATCCAGACAGCCATTCCTAGCAACACCTTTAATAAGGCATGAAAAGGAGATAAGACAGTACCATATATTGGGAGATTTATATTATCTGTCTGTCTTTTTTGATTACTCATGTGCATTCTCAGGCTAAAGGAGGCAACTTTCATTGCCATCATAAATTACTGGCTTGCAAGTATATATCCTGCCATTTATACACCCTGAGCAGCCCTGCACCCCTGGAGAAGTTCCTTTTGTCTCATTGCAAGTCCTTGTGGTCTTTTGCTGAAAATCTGACTGCTTTCAATATTTGTGTACAACCCCACTGCTACGATCGGTTAATTTAAGGCCATTATTTTCTATCAGAATTACAAGTAGACCTCTAATATCTATGCCTCAGTTGAGAAACAGAAAGTGAGATAAAGAGCAGAAAGATTTATTTATGTGCTCGTTTATGCAGTTATTAATTTAGAATGGTATTTAATTATTTAGATATTTTAGAACATATTTGGCTTAGGAAAAAATTTACTTCCAAGTTGCCTACAAGTAAATCAAATATTGAACAACCAGGAAGATCAGCTACAGTTTAAATACTAAGAAATTGCAGTTTTTAATAATTTGTTCCTTTGCAGAAGTCTTTGTAAAAATTTGCTATAGTCTGGAACTGGCAGACAGTTCAGTCTCAATTCTTTGTAAAAACCATAAGAATGCTTGGAAGAGCTCTCACTGTATTTTCATCAGGGTTCTTGCTCTCCCACCCTTTTCTCCTTCCACTACCACCCTGAAAACTTAGTCCTTATTTTTCTTGAGTGGTTTTGAGGTTGGAAAAAGAGAAAAAAAGGACTTAGAGCTCATATTAATTTCCCATGTGAGTGTTGTACATTGGAAAAATTAAATTCTCTCCTGCCCAAAAAGAGACTGAACTTTTAGAAGCATATTTTGTTAGTGATACCAGCTTTGACATAGGAAAAGATATCAGAATATGAGCATGATCCTCAATGGTAATGGCATCAAGTCATGAAATGGCAAAATCAATAACTTTTTTCCTCTTTCTCCCATGCTTATCCTTTGACAACAAAATTTATGTAGAATTTTAGGAAAGGCAGGGAAGAGTTAGCAATCCAACTCTCTTTTAAGGATGATAAATTATGTAATAATGTTCATGTGAGAAGAAAAGAAAGAAATGCTGTTTACAGTTTAACCAATTGTTAAAGAGAAAGTGAATAATTTATCTTTTTTCTTTTTGATGTGTTTTTTCCCTCTCTACTTCTTTATGCATAATTTCAGTTTAAATTCCTGACCCTTCTTCCCTGCTTTGCTTAGGAAAGATGGTAATCAAGCTAGATTTAATCTCAAAATACGTACTTTTAGCAAAAGCAACTAAGTATATAAGGAAAGAATATGTATTTTTATAAAAAACAATTTATTAATGAAGTGGAATCAATTGCTTATATAAGAAAAAATCAATAATTTATAATGAGATAAAATTAGAGAGAAAATGGGGTCTATATGTTAGGGGAAAAAGTCAGAGTTCAGATGGAATTATTTTTATTTTACCCAAAATTCTACTGGTTTTTCTCAAGTTATTGTAGTTTATTATCCCCTTATGAACAGATAAACAACACTCAGAAAAGTAGTGCCAGTTTATTCCTAAATATCCAGGTTGTGTATTCTGTCATTCTTCCTTTGAGTTGTACATAGTATGTATCCACCAGTGTCCATAAAAAAGCAAAACAGAAGCTAAAATCATAATTGCTGCATTGTCAGAATTGTAATATTTTATTCCATCTAGGGGGTGTGTGTTCCCTCTTTGGTTCCTTTTCTAAATAGTGCAGAACCCTGGGCCTGTGCTACTGAATTTACAGCATTTCCAAGGATCTCTGAATTCTGAGATATTCTTTTCTTATCTCTCTGTTGGTTTTCCTCTCCTCAAAAAAGATTTTGCTTCCTGAATTTTCTGCCTTGTACTTCCTTGAGCTTTTTCCTCAACTGCTGTCCATTAAGGAAGGGAAATTGGAGCTTTTTCCTTTGAAGAGAGTGAATTTGAGGATAAAACCATCTTAGGATGTTGTTAATGTTTTTTCTAGGTATTTGTCCTTCATTTTCAATAAATAAAACATTTCTAAAACCTGCAGAGTTTTTAGATCAAGAGGCTCAATGAAGCCTTTTTGTTCATGTTATAAGAGTAATGCCAAAAAAGCAGGAGGGAAACTGGTAAAAAAACAATTAGAAATGAGTGCCTGATAAAATTTACATGTTGATAAATCTGTTGATAAATCACTTTTAACTCTGAAGGCTTTGGTTTTTCTGATCTGAAACCTGGGCAACAGCCCATATGAGACTAGACAATCTCTTTTATATGTTGCTGTACAACTCTGGAAATAAAAAGGGATTGCCACTTGGATTTCTGGAATGCTTTTATCATGTTCATTGCTCCACTTCTTTAAAAACTCCCTTGGAAATCAGGGCATTCAATAGTGTAATATGTCACAACTTACATGTCCCCTAGCACACTAAATGATATTTATATTGTCAAACCTCTGAAAAACTCGCATCTCAATTCACAATGCAAGCAGGATGATGTCAGCTCGTTAAATTCATTGGGCAGTGCTGTCCACCGGAACAGTCAGCAGCTGAAAACAAGAAGCAGATATAACAAACACCAAATTATTTACAGTGTTTACCATAACTGCTTAAAAGCATTTTTTATATAGGCATTTTTACAAAATAGTCTGCCACCCACTTTATAAGATTTTAGTAGTTTTTTGAGGAGTTTTTCCATTGTACCAATGAATATTTTAAAAGGAATCTTTTTGTTTTTAAAGAATATTGTTTGCAGCTTTTTTAGGAAGAATGCTGAAAATAAGGAGGTGATCATATATAATGTAAAAGTTAGATAATGAGGTTAGGGTCTTATTTCATTGTTCTGGCTAATCTGGTTTAAATTCAAACATTTTACAGGATATATCTCTTAACAACCAAATGTTTTGGAATATGGCATTGAACAGATGTGAGGCGGTTTTGTTACCCTAAATAATCAAAAAGTGGCCAATCTATAAGGACTTCCATGTTTTTTTAGGTCTCTGGTGTTTTCTTTCATCATCTCAATCCCTTCATTTCTTCCCTTGGGCCAAAAGTCTCCAACTTCTGTTTTATTCCATCATAGACCTCACTGTCTTTCTTACCTGTGGTCAAATTTTCTGCTTCCTGCTTCCTATCCAGAGACTCTCTCCAATGATCTGTTTTAGCTACTTTCAATTCAGGAAAGCATTGCTACAGGATTCCTTATAATCAGCCTTTCAATGCCAATAGCAGATACATGGTAGCAGTGATTGTGAGGGATTAAAGCATGATCAGCTAAGAAAGACCAAAACGAAATTAAACTGCTAAACACTTCTAAGGCCTTGCTGAGTACTTACAAGCTATTTTTTAAAATTTATTTCACTTTCCCAAGTTGTTGCTGAACTGACAGAATACATTTGGATAGTGAGAGCCTCAGAAAATGAAAATTTCTTTGAGATACAAGATTTGTTTCTAATCAGACACAACACACTGAAACGAAGGAATTTTAACTCCAGCTCAGCGTAAAGTGAGAGCCACCCAGATAATTTGTTGATAAAAACAATAGTGTATGGGATATTACCATGGCAGATACAAGCTGGCCAAATTTCCAGCTTCAACATTTACAATTAATAAGCTTATAAACCACTGGTAAAGAGATCTAAGATAGAGTTGCTGATTTATTTAAATAACAAGCTTTGTACCTAATAACATGACAAAGTCTATTTATTAAAAAAACCCTCACCAAACAGCCAGTGCTCTGAGGTTTGGGGGGAAAAGAAGCTACTTTCAAATCTTAGATTCCAGAATAATTCTCTGCAATGTATAAACTTCTTTTTGGAGATACAGTCAAATGTCACTATTTCCAGCTTATTTATGTCTATATAAAAACTATCTCAATGTAATCAGCTTGAAATGATCAGTCTGAAAGTGCTTTTTAATCAAAAATTAAATTTTTGGGGACATGTTTAAGAAATTTTCATTTGTAAAACCAAACAAAAGTAGCTTATATGAAACAGTGAAAAAACTTTGCTACAAACTCTGAGAACCTGATTTTTTTGTTTGTTTGTGGGGTTTTTTTTGTTTTTTGTTGTTTTTTTTTTGTTTTGTTTTGTTTTGTTTTGTTTTTTGAAAATAAGTTGGTTGGTGGCATACCTTGCACCATAGATTCCATTTTAGTGAAGCATTTTTATATTGATCCAGGAAGCAAATGCACATCCGGATTCTGAGAAGACATGGTTCCCTCACTGAACATTTTAGTTTTGAATTGAAAAGAAGATTATTGAAATTCTTGAATTTTCTACTGAGGTGGACTTTTTGCTTAAGCCCAGTGCTTCCTAAAAGTTGTGTAAAGTTGGCTTTTAATAAATAAATAGCTGTCTGTTATTATAGATTATTTATTAAATGTGAGATTACTTAAGAAGCATAGCCATAAACAATCCAAAACACTGCAGATGAGACTTCTGCTTAATATATGCCTATTAAATTATGAATAAATAAATTATTAAATATGTAGTGGGGAAGGTGCTTTGCCATGGAAGTGCCTGGGGAGTCCAACCAATCATGAGGATGTTTGTGGCTGTGAAAAATTGTGAACTGCAGTAACACCCAGGCTGGAGAGTTTTTCTCCTCAGAGAGATCCTTAAAACTTATTCCTCTGCCCCTTAATGGCACAGAAACACACTAATTTCACACAGGCTGCTTCTTTCCACACATAAAAATAAATGGACTTGGTGGGACACCAAGATTACATGTTCTGGGTTGTGTTGCACCTTTAATATTTCCATGGGACTTGCGTGTGTTTATGTCACTAACGTAGGAAGGAGAAGATCTGGAGAATAAAATTAACGAGTTGCATTTTGTTCAGTTTCTTTTACACAGATTGGTGGCTTTGGGAAGTGGATTTATAGCAAAGAATGTAAGAGTAGTGAAAATCCCTCCTCTCGTCCCTCCCTGCTCCGAGCACCAGGGAAGGGCATGGAAAGATGACTGTGTCCCCTGATGTTGTCCTTTAGACAGGCAAACTATTAAAGACATATAACTCATCTTTGTCTGAATGAATTTTGTAATAGGCCCCTCCAAGAGTGACCCTAATGGGACTGCATAAATAATGTTACTGCAGGTGGGCTGATACACATGCAGGGTATAACTAGCATTAAAAGTGTGCAAAGTGGTGTGGAGGCTGGCTGCTGCTCCTTGTACTCATTCCCAAGATGAATTGGTGTATTAAAACCTCATTACCTGCGTTACATTGTGTAGCCTTGTTATGTGTAATTATCAAAGTCAATTTGCTGCTATAACTTGATGGCCAAATCTAAGGAGAGCATCTTCAAAACAGAAGCAAGTGTCAACATCACACAAGATTCCAGGTAATAAAATATGTGTAATTTTCCAGTGTTGTCATGCTGGTGTTTTTAAATGTTTGCTCTTCGCTGTGCTGGTGTGCACCCGTAAGTCAAAACTTTCCTTCACAGAACTGGAGACAAAGCAGGACATTAATCTCCCCATTACTGTGTTAACCCAAAGTCTCATTTAAGATACTCTGTGCAGCCAGTGAGTAAGTCAAGGAAAGAGAATAGGAAGCGGAAATTATATTTGAAATATGATTTTAATTTGCAGCAACTCTGAGGGCCCTTATGAATACCAGGAGGGAGTACACTACCTCTCATAAAAGTGGCACTTGAGCTTTTACTTAAAACTCTAAGTATGGCACTGGGAGGGCAGTGGGGGGGGACTTGGGGACACTGAGGGGACACCGGATCCCGGCACCCCCAGGGTGGTGGTGGTGCGGCAGCTGGCCCTGCTGCAAGTCAGACCAATCTAGACCAGTATAAACCAGTAGGACACTGGGAGGGCACCGGGGGTGCACTGAGGGGGCACTGGGAGGAGGAACTGGGGAGCCCTGGAGGGGGACGCTGGGAAGTTACTGGAAGGGCTTTGGGGGGACACCAGTATAACCAGTACAACTAGTTTAACCGGTATAACTCAGTATAACCAGTTTAACTAGTTTAACCAGTATAACCCACTATAACCAATCTAAACCAGTCTAGCCCAGTCTAATCCATTAAAACCACTATAACCAACCTAACCCAGTCTAACCAGTATGGCCAGTCTAACTAGTACAACCCAGTCTGACTCAGTATAACCCAGTCTACCCAACCTAACCAGTCTAACCAATTATAACCCCATCTAACCCATTATAACCCAATTTAACCAGTATCCCCAGTACCCCTGGTGTGACCCATTATAACCCATTATAACCCAATATAACCCAGTATCCCCAGTCCCCCTGGTGTGACTGCCCCACCCGTAGGCACGGGGCCTGTTCCTGCAGTGCCTCTCCTCGGCCAGAGGAGGCGTGGTGTGGGCGGCGGCCTCTCTCCGTCACGGCATGTTGGGATGGGACAGCCCCAAAGAGCGCCTCAACTGTGGCTCCAATGCGTGCCTCATGGCTGTGAGTGCCGCATTGGTGTGAGAATACTGTTTAGTCCTCATTCAGAACAAGACTAGGGAAAAGATTTGCACCATCCCAGCTGGCTTCTGAATGCAAAGTTTGGAGAATGAAATGCATTATTGTGATCAGAACTGCATGAATTGAGGAGAACGAGTTATCCTAATGCAACAGCCTTCAGAATAATAACCTTCAAAATTCCGCGTTAATTTAAAAAATTAATTTGCTAGTACTACCTCAATGTTAAAAACATTTCAAAGCACAGCCTCATGTATTTGTTACAGAGGAACTTAGTGCCTTTTCACTTTTTTTTTTTTTTTTTTTTTTTTTTTTTTTTTTTTTTTTTTTTTTTTTTTTTAACTAACAAGAAGCTATTTAACTTTAGGAAAAATTTCATATTCAAGTGTAAATTGGGGGTCCAAGATAGCTGGGGAGGGACTTTGTACAAGGCACAGACGGACAGAACAAGGAAGGGTGGTTCTGCACTGCCAGAGGGCAGGAATGGATAGCATATTGGGAAGGAATTGTTCCCTGGGAGGATGGGGAGGCCCTGGCACAGGGTGCCCAGACAAGCTGTGGCTGCCCCTGGATCCAGTGTCCAAGGCCAAATTGGACACAGGCTTGGAGCAGCCTGGGATAGTGGAAGGTGTCCCTCCCATGGCAGGAGTTTGGAACGGGATGGACTTTTAGCTCCCTTCCAACCCAAACCATTGTGATTCTAAATAATAATTGATGGAAATCTGTCAATGAATGAAATACAAGATGAACACTCATATAATTTCTACAAACTGCTCTTGCAAGATCACTGCTGTTCCTTTCTTGGCAGTTGGAGGGACTGATGGGCTGCAGATAGCTTCTTCAGGTGAGCCCCTGAGCCTGCAGTCTTCTACCACTGCCAAGCAGCCTCCCAGCCCAAACCTGACTGGGACCAACAGGTCTGAATGTAATGGATATCCTGTTTGCTTTTAGGGTACTCATATTGTCAGCATTGCATTACTTGGTGGTGGTGGTGGGTGTCATTACTTTTTAAAGGGTTTTGTGAAACTTCAGCTATGAAAGGTAAATGTGCCTTTTGTTTTGTTTTCTCATACACATTCTCATATACATTAGGAATTACTGAAACACAAAGAAGAGTCACACTGACACTGATAGCTACTCCTGCTGAAAGTTAGTGGAGATAATTATCTTGTCTTTGTCATTCCAGTCTGTAGTTTAATTTACAGTGCAGAGGATGAAGACAAATCTATGGGCCACAGTAGCTATTTAAGTACTAAAATCTTCAACTTTCACACCAGACTAAGACTACCTTACTCTTCAGACATAGTACCACACATTCTACTAGGGCTCCTGGGTTTTGCTTACCAATCTAACAAAATTTGCGGTGAAAGTGTAAAATGATGATGGATTTTCTGAGGAAGAGGGTTCTTATGGAACAGAATTTGTGGGTTTTTACTTTGTGCAAGCACACTTCCTGTTCCCCTGTTTTCCATGAAGTGGTGTGGCAGATGGGTGCAGTCAGACACCAACTGTGTCTTCCCATGTTTGAAACAAACCAAGAACTATTAAATTCTGTACACTAACTCTGTGCACAGAACCCATTGAAATCACATGCATGATCCAGATAGGAGACCGGCCCTTCTTATTAGGTTAAGTTACCCATTCTTCAAGTATTTTATGATCTTTGTGACAATAGCACAAAGCAATCATTCCAACTTGTACCTGTAATTAAACATACTGTCATATTGTTACTACCTGCAGTTTCCAGTTAAAATCTGTATGACTTTATTTTAGTCATTTAGCCCTTACACACTGTACATTTTCCAGAGGAGAAAAATGTGGACTCCTTTGCAATGAATTTATTACCAATGATTGCAAGAATAGCTGTACCAATATTGACTTACAACACTTACATTTTACATCATTAACCAGTCTTTTCTACTGTAAAATTAGGCTAGAAGAATGATGCAAAGCAATTTTGGCAATATCCTTCTGTTGTAACCAGACTACCTGCTATTGCATTGTTTATGAAATGATGAGCCTTGCAGTGAAGGGAAATTTACATATAATAAAACACCCTATATATTTCTTGCATAGTGAGAACAAAGTGGTAGACTAATGAAAGAAAATGATTCAACTGATGTTTCACCTAGACACTCTTGCTGAAGGAGTGTACACTCATTTTTTTCACTGGAATTCACAATTTATCTCAGACTGAGTGAAATGCAAACCAGATTTTTTTCCCCACATATGGGGTAAGTGTGTCTCAAAAATAATTTTCCCTGTGGTTCAGCCTTGTTGAGCACATCTGATGGCCAATGAATGGAGAGGGATGACCTGTCATTCCACCCCCCATGATTGTCTTCTTCTTTGCTATTCTACTTTGTCCTAAATATTTCAGTTTTTCATCTTGAACACTTCTGCCACCTTGCACATTGTTGGCAGGTTGCAAAGCCTTTGAGATATTCATACAATGAGCAGTAAATACTTGTATAATATTGAGGGTAAATTTGATTGCATTTGAAACAGACTTCTGTAAGGCATAATTTTGGTGTTCATGGCACTAGAAAGGTATGACATAAATTGATTGTGACTCATAAATCCACCTGGGCTCCCCAAAACAGTTTTGTAAAAACAATATGCCTGTTGCATTCCATCAGTTTCTCTATAATAAAAGGTGAAACAAATTTGATTGTTTTAAATAACAACAAAACCAATGTGTCAGTTCCATTACTATCGGCACCTCTAGCTGACAGAAAATTACACAATAAATTTTGAATAGCCAGTGTTTATCTTCCAGGTCCAAGTCAAAGCTCAAATTGTGACATTCAGTTTGTAATGGGCCACTGCTGAAGTGTCTTCCGAAGCTGTTCCTGGAGTTGCCATCCAGATTTTTCTTTCAGTTTCCTGAGTCATCATTTCTCTCCAAAAGATGTTTTATAAAGCATTGTTATTTAGATTCCCTGTGCTCGCACACTTTGTCACTGTATGAGTGTGCATGCGTAATAATATAGCATAGAAGCCTCAAAACAATCAGTATTTTTAAAATTATGAATTCAGAGAGTTCCTAGTTCTTATAGCTCAGCAGTTAAATCTCGAACACGAATACCAAGTAATAAAAAATAAGACACTGCTGTGACTCCAGATGTGGTTGATTGAAAGCCTAACTACATTTTATAATTCAGATTAGACTTATTACCATATAGTTTCATATCTCTTTTGTATTTGTCTACAGCACACTATTGTTTTGATGACACTGATATTAGTCCTTTTTATATAATTATTCCATTATTCGCTGAGTACATCATAATGGTTTAAAGTGTATAAAAAGAGAGTATGCTAGCGTATGATTTACATTTTTATTAATGGAAGTTTGGTTTTCTGAACATAAAAGTTTCAAGCAATCTGTCTTTGTTCTTTCATTTGGCATTAGCAACCACTGAAATAAAGATTTTAAAATATTCAAATTGAGAGAAGCCCTGCTACATGTCTCATTTTATTTTAGGTTCATTTGTAAGGATGATGATGAATTAATTTGATGTGGATGATGGAAAAGCCCTGTTGAGATTTGTATAAGCGTAATTCCTGAAAGGCCTTCTGCTCTGTGTCCTTGCCAAAATAATAACTGCAGAACATTCCCAAATGTGCTCATCGAGAGGCAAATTTCAGATATTCAACAGTGCATGGAAAATTGATTTTTCTTCTCTGAAAGAGCCTGGTCCAGCTAAAGCTAAATTGCTGCTGCATGGGAAAGAAAGGAAAAGAAAAACAAGGAAAGGAAAGGAAGGAAAAGTGCAAAAAGAGAAAAAAATGGAAGACGAAGAAGAAGGAGAGGGAGAAAAAGAGTGGGAGAGAGAGGGAATGGAACGGGGAAGTGTCCCTTGTATACCCTCAGCGGGGCGGGGCTCTGGGATGTCACAAGGGGCTTTGGGCCCCGCAGTGTCCCACGTCACAGAGGGCGCTGCCACAAGGGGCCTGTGTCACCAAGGGCCCCCCGGCGGCCCTTGCACGGCCGATGGCGCTGGCAGGGGCCTGCAGCAGCCGCCGGCCTCGGGAGCTGGCAGCCCCTTGTGCTGAGCCGCTTCTTGAAATGATCAGGAACGGCTGTGGCCCAGCAAAGGTGCAAGAGAGAGCACACGGCAAAGAAAATTGTGTGGGGGTTATTGAAGTGTGTCAGAGACAAGCGGGGAGACAGAGAGAGAGAGAGAGAAAATAAAGTGAGAAAGTGAGAGAGAGAGAGAAAGCAAGCAAAAGAGGGAGAGAGAAAGAGAGAGAGAAAGGAAAGAAAGGAAGAAAGGAAAGGAAGAAAGAAAGAAAGGCAAGAAAGAAAGGCAAGAAAGGCAAGAAAGGAAGAAGAAAGAAAGGAAGGAAGGAAGGAAGGAAGGAAGGAAGGAAGGAAGGAAGGAAGGAAGGAAGGAAGGAAGGAAGGAAGGAAGGAAGGAAGGAAGGAAGGAAGGAAGGAAGGAAGGAAGAAAGAAAGGAAGGAAGAAAGGAAGAAAGGAAGAAAGGAAGAAAGAAAGAAAGAAAGAAAGAAAGAAAGAAAGAAAGAAAGAAAGAAAGAAAGAAAGAAAGAAAGAAAGAAAGAAGAAAGAAAGAAAGAAAGAAAGAAGAAGAAAGAAAGAAAGAAAGAAAGAAGAAAGAAAGAAAGAAAGAAAGAAAGAAAGAAAGAAAGAAAGAAAGAAAGAAAGAAAGAAAGAAAGAAAGAAAGAAAGAAAGAAAAGAAAGAAAGAATACAGGTAGCAGGTGGCGAGACAGAGAGACACAGAGAGTGATTATGGTGAAAATTTCACTCCTCTGTGCATGCCAACGCTGTCCCGTTGACACTCTCCATCAGGTCTCCTTGGTGCTGAGGGTGCCTCGAGAACACCAAGGTCACTGCATTGTCAGACACTTGGGCCAGGGGGAACACCCAGGTACCTGCCCTGGCTGGGAGAAGGTTGATGCAGTCTTGTGCAGCAGATTCTGCTGCTGTTGCATGGCTTTGCATCCTGTGCAGTGCTGTGCTGCAAGACCTCAGCAATGAGCCTGTGGAGCACTTTGGGGCTCTCAGAGGGATTATGACTCATCCTCACTGAATCTTCTTGTTCTTCTTGTTTTCTTGTTGTTTCTTTTCTTCTTGTTCTTCTTATTCTCCTTGTTCTCTTTGTTCTCCGTCTCTGTCTCCTCCTTTTCCTTATCCTTCTCTCTTATTCTTATTCTCTTATTCTTATTCTTATTCTTATTCTTATTCTTATTCTTATTCTTATTCTTATTCTTATTCTTATTCTTATTCTTATTCTTATTCTTATTCTTATTCTTATTTCTTTTCTTTTGCTCCAGCTTATGCTTATGCTTTATCTTATGCTTTATATTTTGCTTTTCCTTTCTTATGCTTTATGTCTTATGCTTTTCCTTACACTTTTCCTTAAGTTTTCCTTATTCCTTTCTGTATTTCTACTCTTTTTTTGATTTTTCCATTTCTTTTCTTATTTTTCTTCCCATTCTTTCTTCTTCTTCCTCTGCTTTTTCTTATTCTTAAGGTTTTTCTCATTTCTACCCTTTTTTTACTTTTATTTTGATTATTTCCCTATTCTTCTTCTTATTCTTCTTCATCTGCTTCCTTATTCCTATTCTTATCCTTATTCTTTTTTAGTACCACTACGTCTTCATCTACTTCAGCTTCTACCTGTTCTTCCTAATAGTCCTATTCTTAGTCTTTACTTTTTGTGGTTCCTTGGGAGGAGTTTTGTGCTTTTTTGGCTTTTGGTTGTTGTTGTTTTTTTGTTTTTACTTTACTACTACTCTTTCTTAAACCTAACTTTCTTTTGTTTTCTTACAATTGTGTGTGTTGCAGTCTGGCAGTGTGGGATCTTGTCCTGGGAGCAACAGCATCTGCCTGTGCCCATTCCTTATGGAAAAAAGGCCAAAGGATCAGCATGGAATTCTTTCTGGCTGAGGAAGTGGCCTTAGATTCCAGCAGGTGAGGTGCAGATTCAGTATGAGAAACAATTGTTCCCTGACAGGGTGGTCAGACCTCGAAGAAGTTCCAGCAGGGACCTGCTGGAGTCAGCAGCTGTGCCTGGACTGTGCCACTTGAGTCAGTGTTGCTGGAAGTGGGCAAGAGTGGTGTGGATGTGGCCCCTGGGGACACAGTTCGGGGTGATGATGGTGGTGCCAGGCTGACAGTGGGACTGGATGACTTTCAAGGTCCCTCCCCAGCTGGGATTGGCTGGGATGCAGCGCTGAGCCCCTGGCACCAAGTGTCCCCCACGGCTGCCACTTTGGGGCTGGCCACATGGCTGCCGCTTGCTCTTGGGGAGAGCACTGGGGGTGCTCCAAAGCAGCCGGACAGGGCTCAGCCCGCAGGGCCACCTGCAGGCCCAGGCAGCCCGTGCGGCTCCCTCAGGGCGCGGGGCAGGCCGCGGGCCGGCCGCCATCTCCAGGCCTGCTGCTGTGGGCAGCGGGCGCTAATCCTGCGGCTGTGCCGCCAGGCAGGGGCCAGCGGAACAGCCCCCGCAGCGCCCGCAGCGCCCGCCTGAAGAGCGAGCGGCCTTTCCTGGGCGGAAGCGGCTGCACAGGAGAAGATGCCGGTCCCACGCGGGCTCGGGCTTTCAGACGGGTGCACCTGGCACGGAGCCGCTCCAGGAAACCCGGCTGAAGTGCCTGGGGCTCCACCCAAGCCTCCCAAGGGACAGGCACGGGGTGTTGGCTCTGTGAGAAACCTGCCAATCTTTGCTGCTTGGCCTCTTCTCCGTCCTCGCACAGCTCCAGGACGCTGACTTTGTCCCAGTCGTCGTCCTCCCGCAGCCAGACCTTGAGAAAGGGGCTGATGATGCTGGCGTGTTGCCAGCTGTCCTGCGCCAGCTCTTGGTCACTGTCCTCTTCCCAGCTGGAATGCACGTGGGGTCTTCTCTTAGCTTTACATTTAGACTCCTCCTGGTGAGTGCACTCTGCCCAGTCTGAGTGTTCTTTGTCACTCTGGGCCTCTCTGAGGGACAGCCCTTGCTGTCTCTGTTCTTCCCAGTCTGACACTTCTGGGGAGCTGTCCAGGTCTTCTTGGAAAAGCCTTTGCTTCACGGCTTTTGCCCAGTAAGTGACTTCACGTCGCCTCCTGACCTCTTCCTGGGACAGCTGCTGCTTCATGCAAGCAGCCATCTCAGAGAGTCCAGCGGCTGGTGCCTTCTCCTGGGGACAGCCGCTGCTCAGGAGACTCTTCCCAGTCTGAATGGTCTTGATAATTCTCCATGTCTCCTTGGGACAGCTCTTGTTCCTGGCATTCCTCCCAGTCGGAGACTGCTGGGGAATGCTTGGCCTCTGCTTGGGAAGGCTCTTGCTCCCTGAGTTCTTCCCAGTCAGAGAAATCCCGGTAGCTCCCAGATTCTTCTTGGGATTGGTCTTGCTCAAGGCCTTCCTCCCACTCGGGGAGCTCCTGGGAGCTACGGGCATCTCCTGGGCTCAGCTGTGGCTCAGCACAGGCTTCCCCTGGAGGGCCTTGCTGGTATTTGTTCATTTCTGCTTGGCTGACCTCTGGCTCTTCCTCCGTGTCAAACTGCACAAACAGAAGGTGCCCACCCAAGGCCCCCCTCCTCCCTGTCCTTGCCCTGACTGGGAAGGGAAGGGTGCGGGAAGGGTGCGGGAAGGGAAGGGTGCGGGAAGGGAAGGGTGCGGGAAGGGAAGGGTGCGGGAAGGGTGCAGGAAGGGAAGGGTGCGGGAAGGGTGCGGGAAGGCTGCGGGAAGGGTGCGGGAAGGGTGCGGGAAGGGTGCGGGAAGGGAAGGGAAGGGTGCGGGAAGGGAAGGGTGCGGGAAGGGAAGGGTGCGGGAAGGGAAGGGTGCGGGAAGGGTGCGGGAAGGGTGCGGGAAGGGTGCGGGAAGGGTGCGGGAAGGGTGCGGGAAGGGTGCGGGAAGGGAAGGGTGCGGGAAGGGTGCGGAAGGGTGCGGGAAGGGTGCGGGAAGGGTGCGGGAAGGGAAGGGTACGGGAAGGGTGCGGGAAGGGTGCGGGAAGGGTGCGGGAAGGGTGCGGGAAGGGAAGGGTGCGGGAAGGGTGCGGGAAGGGTGCGGGAAGGGTGCGGGAAGGGTGCGGGAAGGGTGCGGGAAGGGTGCGGGAAGGGAAGGGTGCGGGAAGGGAAGGGTGCGGGAAGGGAAGGGGAAGGGAAGGGAAGGAAGGGAAGGGAAGGGAAGGGAAGGGAAGGGAAGGGAAGGGAAGGGAAGGGAAGGGAAGGGAAGGGGAAGGGAAGGGAAGGGAAGGGAAGGGAAGGGAAGGGAAGGGAAGGGAAGGGAAGGGAAGGGAAGGGAAGGGAAGGGAAGGGAAGGGAAGGGAAGGGAAGGGAAGGGAAGGGAAGGGAAGGGAAGGGAAGGGAAGGGAAGGGAAGGGAAGGGAAGGGAAGGGAAGGGAAGGGAAGGGAAGGGAAGGGAAGGGAAGGGAAGGGAAGGGTGCGGGAAGGGAAGGGAAGGGAAGGGTGCGGGAAGGGAAGGGAAGGGTGCGGGAAGGGAAGGGTGCGGGAAGGGAAGGGTGCGGGAAGGGAAGGGAAGGGAAGGGTGCGGGAAGGGAAGGGTGCGGGAAGGGAAGGGAAGGGAAGGGAAGGGAAGGGAAGGGAAGGGAAGGGAAGGGAAGGGAAGGAAGGGAAGGGAAGGGAAGGGAAGGGAAGGGAAGGAAGGGAAGGGAAGGGAAGGGTGCGGGAAGGGTGCAGGAAGGGAAGGGAAGGGAAGGGAAGGGAAGGGAAGGGAAGGGAAGGGAAGGGAAGGGAAGGGAAGGAAGGGAAGGGAAGGGAAGGGAAGGGAAGGGAAGGGAAGGGAAGGGAAGGGAAGGGAAGGGAAGGGAAGGAAGGGAAGGAAGGGAAGGGAAGGGAAGGGAAGGGAAGGGAAGGGAAGGGAAGGAAGGGAAGGGAAGGGAAGGGAAGGGAAGGGAAGGGAAGGGAAGGGAAGGGAAGGGAAGGGAAGGGAAGGGAAGGGAAGGGAAGGGTGCGGGAAGGGTGCGGAAGGGAAGGGAAGGGAAGGGAAGGGTGCGGGAAGGGAAGGGTGCGGGAAGGGAAGGGAAGGGTGCGGGAAGGGAAGGGTGCGGGAAGGGAAGGGTGCGGGAAGGGAAGGGTGCGGGAAGGGAAGGGAAGGGAAGGGAAGGGAAGGGTGCGGGAAGGGAAGGGAAGGGAAGGGAAGGGTGCGGGAAGGGAAGGGAAGGGTGCGGGAAGGGTGCGGGAAGGGTGCGGGAAGGGAAGGGAAGGGAAGGGTGCGGGAAGGGAAGGGTGCGGGAAGGGAAGGGTGCGGGAAGGGAAGGGTGCGGGAAGGGAAGGGTGCGGGAAGGGTGCGGGAAGGGTGCGGGAAGGGTGCGGGAAGGGAAGGGAAGGGAAGGGAAGGGAAGGGAAGGGAAGGGAAGGGAAGGGAAGGGAAGGGAAGGGAAGGGAAGGGAAGGGAAGGGAAGGGAAGGGAAGGGAAGGGAAGGGAAGGGAAGGGAAGGGAAGGGAAGGGAAGGGAAGGGAAGGAGAAGGGAAGGGAAGGGAAGGAAGGGAAGGGAAGGGAAGGAAGGGAAGGGAAGGGAAGGGAAGGGAAGGGAAGGGAAGGGAAGGGTGCGGGAAGGGAAGGGAAGGGTGCGGGAAGGGAAGGGTGCGGGAAGGGTGCGGGAAGGGAAGGGTGCGGGAAGGGAAGGGTGCGGGAAGGGAAGGGAAGGGAAGGGAAGGGAAGGGAAGGGAAGGGAAGGGAAGGGAAGGGAAGGGAAGGGAAGGGAAGGGAAGGGAAGGGAAGGGAAGGGAAGGGAAGGGAAGGGTGCGGGAAGGGAAGGGAAGGGAAGGGAAGGGTGCGGGAAGGAAGGGAAGGGAAGGGAAGGGAAGGGAAGGGAAGGGAAGGGAAGGGAAGGGAAGGGAAGGGAAGGGAAGGGAAGGGAAGGGAAGGAAGGGAAGGGAAGGGAAGGGTGCGGGAAGGGAAGGGTGCGGGAAGGGAAGGGAAGGGAAGGGTGCGGGAAGGGTGCGGGAAGGGAAGGGAAGGGAAGGGAAGGGTGCGGGAAGGGAAGGGTGCGGGAAGGGAAGGGTGCGGGAAGGGTGCGGGAAGGGAAGGGAAGGGAAGGGTGCGGGAAGGGAAGGGTGCGGGAAGGGAAGGGAAGGGTGCGGGAAGGGAAGGGTGCGGGAAGGGAAGGGAAGGGTGCGGGAAGGGTGCGGGAAGGGTGCGGGAAGGGAAGGGAAGGGAAGGGAAGGGAAGGGTGCGGGAAGGGTGCGGGAAGGGAAGGGAAGGGTGCGGGAAGGGAAGGGAAGGGTGCGGGAAGGGTGCGGGAAGGGTGCGGGAAGGGTGCGGGAAGGGTGCGGGAAGGGTGCGGGAAGGGAAGGGAAGGGAAGGGAAGGGAAGGGAAGGGAAGGGAAGGGAAGGGAAGGGAAGGGAAGGGAAGGAAGGGAAGGAAGGGAAGGGAAGGGAAGGGAAGGGAAGGGAAGGGAAGGGAAGGGAAGGAAGGGAAGGGAAGGAAGGGAAGGGAAGGAAGGGAAGGGAAGGGAAGGGAAGGGTGCGGGAAGGGTGCGGGAAGGGTGCGGGAAGGGTGCGGGAAGGGAAGGAAGGGAAGGGTGCGGGAAGGGTGCGGGAAGGGTGCAGGAAGGGTGCGGGAAGGGTGCGGGAAGGGAAGGGAAGGGAAGGGTGCGGGAAGGGAAGGGAAGGGAAGGGAAGGGAAGGGAAGGGAAGGGAAGGGAAGGGAAGAGGAAGGGAAGGGAAGGGAAGGAAGGGAAGGGAAGGGAAGGAAGGGAAGGGAAGGGAAGGGAAGGGAAGGGAAGGGAAGGGAAGGGAAGGGAAGGGAAGGGAAGGGAAGGGTGCGGGAAGGGTGCGGGAAGGGTGCGGGAAGGGAAGGGAAGGGAAGGGAAGGGTGCGGGAAGGGTGCGGGAAGGGAAGGGAAGGGTGCGGGAAGGGAAGGGAAGGGAAGGGAAGGGAAGGGAAGGGAAGGGAAGGGAAGGGAAGGGAAGGGAAGGGAAGGGAAGGGAAGGGAAGGGAAGGGAAGGGAAGGGAAGGGAAGGGAAGGGAAGGGAAGGGAAGGGAAGGGAAGGGAAGGGAAGGGAAGGGAAGGGAAGGGAAGGAAGGGAAGGGAAGGGAAGGGAAGGGAAGGGAAGGGAAGGGAAGGGAAGGGTGCGGGAAGGGAAGGGTGCGGGAAGGGAAGGGAAGGGTGCGGGAAGGGAAGGGAAGGGAAGGGTGCGGGAAGGGTGCGGGAAGGGTGCGGGAAGGGTGCGGGAAGGGTGCGGGAAGGGTGCGGAAGGGAAGGGAAGGGAAGGGAAGGGAAGGGAAGGGAAGGGAAGGGTGCGGGAAGGGAAGGGTGCGGGAAGGGAAGGGTGCGGGAAGGGAAGGGTGCGGGAAGGGTGCGGGAAGGGAAGGGAAGGGTGCGGGAAGGGAAGGGTGCGGGAAGGGAAGGGTGCGGGAAGGGAAGGGTGCGGAAGGGAAGGGAAGGGAAGGAAGGGAAGGGAAGGGAAGGGAAGGGAAGGGAAGGGAAGGAAGGGAAGGGAAGGGAAGGGAAGGGAAGGGAAGGGAAGGGAAGGGAAGGGAAGGGAAGGGAAGGGAAGGGAAGGGAAGGGAAGGGAAGGGAAGGGAAGGGAAGGGAAGGGAAGGGAAGGGAAGGGTGCGGGAAGGGAAGGGTGCGGGAAGGGAAGGGTGCGGGAAGGGTGCGGGAAGGGAAGGGTGAGGGAAGGGAAGGGAAGGGAAGGGAAGGGAAGGGAAGGAAGGAAGGGAAGGGAAGGGAAGGAAGGGAAGGGAAGGGAAGGGAAGGGAAGGGAAGGGAAGGGAAGGGAAGGGAAGGGAAGGGAAGGGAAGGGAAGGGAAGGGAAGGGGAAGGGAAGGGAAGGGAAGGGAAGGGAAGGGAAGGGAAGGGAAGGGTGCGGGAAGGGTGCGGGAAGGGAAGGGAAGGGAAGGGAAGGGAAGGGAAGGGAAGGGAAGGGAAGGGAAGGGAAGGGAAGGGAAGGGAAGGGAAGGGAAGGGAAGGGAAGGGAAGGGAAGGGAAGGGAAGGGAAGGGAAGGGAAGGGAAGGGAAGGGAAGGGAAGGGAAGGGAAGGGAAGGGAAGGGAAGGGAAGGGAAGGGAAGGGAAGGAAGGGAAGGGAAGGGAAGGGAAGGGAAGGGAAGGGAAGGGAAGGGAAGGGAAGGGAAGGGAAGGGAAGGGTGCGGGAAGGGAAGGGTGCGGGAAGGGAAGGGAAGGGAAGGGTGCGGGAAGGGAAGGGAAGGGAAGGGAAGGGTGCGGGAAGGGAAGGGAAGGGAAGGGTGCGGGAAGGGAAGGGTGCGGGAAGGGAAGGGAAGGGAAGGGAAGGGAAGGGAAGGGAAGGGAAGGGAAGGGAAGGGAAGGGAAGGGAAGGGAAGGGAAGGGAAGGGAAGGGAAGGGAAGGGAAGGGAAGGGAAGGGAAGGGAAGGGAAGGGAAGGGAAGGGAAGGGAAGGGAAGGGAAGGGTGCGGGAAGGGAAGGGTGCGGGAAGGGAAGGGTGCGGGAAGGGAAGGGTGCGGGAAGGGAAGGGAAGGGTGCGGGAAGGGAAGGGAAGGGTGCGGGAAGGGAAGGGAAGGGTGCGGGAAGGGAAGGGAAGGGAAGGGAAGGGAAGGGAAGGGAAGGGAAGGGAAGGGAAGGGAAGGGAAGGGAAGGGAAGGGAAGGGAAGGGAAGGGAAGGGAAGGGAAGGGAAGGGAAGGGAAGGGAAGGGAAGGGAAGGAAGGGAAGGGAAGGGTGCGGGAAGGGTGCGGGAAGGGAAGGGAAGGGAAGGGAAGGGAAGGGAAGGGTGCGGGAAGGGAAGGGTGCGGGAAGGGAAGGGAAGGGAAGGGAAGGGAAGGGAAGGGAAGGGAAGGGAAGGGAAGGAAGGGAAGGGAAGGGAAGGGAAGGGAAGGGAAGGGAAGGGAAGGGAAGGGAAGGGAAGGGAAGGGAAGGGAAGGGAAGGGAAGGGAAGGGAAGGGAAGGGAAGGGAAGGGAAGGGAAGGGAAGGGAAGGGAAGGGAAGGGAAGGAAGGGAAGGAAGGGAAGGGAAGGGAAGGGAAGGGAAGGGAAGGGAAGGGAAGGGAAGGGAAGGGAAGGGAAGGGAAGGGAAGGGTGCGGGAAGGGAAGGGAAGGGAAGGGAAGGGAAGGGAAGGGTGCGGAAGGGAAGGGTGCGGGAAGGGAAGGGAAGGGAAGGGAAGGGAAGGGAAGGGAAGGGAAGGGAAGGAAGGGAAGGGAAGGGAAGGGAAGGGAAGGGAAGGGAAGGGAAGGGAAGGGAAGGGAAGGGAAGGGAAGGGTGCGGGAAGGGAAGGGTGAGGGAAGGGAATGGAAGGGAAGGGAAGGGAAGGGAAGGGAAGGAGGAAGGGAAGGGAAGGGAAGGGAAGGGAAGGAGGAAGGGAAGGGAAGGGAAGGGAAGGGAAGGGAAGGGAAGGGAAGGGAAGGGAAGGGAAGGGAAGGGAAGGGAAGGGAAGGAAGGGAAGGGAAGGGAAGGGAAGGGTGCGGGAAGGGAAGGGAAGGGAAGGGAAGGGAAGGGTGCGGGAAGGGAAGGGAAGGAAGGGAAGGGAAGGGAAGGGAAGGGTGCGGGAAGGGAAGGGAAGGGAAGGAAGGGAAGGGTGCGGGAAGGGAAGGGAAGGGAAGGGAAGGGAAGGAAGGGAAGGGAAGGGAAGGGAAGGGTGCGGGAAGGGTGCGGGAAGGGTGCGGGAAGGGAAGGGAAGGGAAGGGAAGGGAAGGGAAGGGAAGGGAAGGGAAGGGAAGGGAAGGGAAGGGAAGGGAAGGGAAGGAAGGGAAGGGAAGGGAAGGGAAGGAAGGGAAGGGAAGGGAAGGGAAGGGAAGGGAAGGGTGCGGGAAGGGAAGGGTGCGGGAAGGGAAGGGTGCGGGAAGGGAAGGGTGCGGGAAGGGAAGGGAAGGGAAGGGAAGGGAAGGGAAGGGAAGGGAAGGGAAGGGAAGGGAAGGGAAGGGTGCGGGAAGGGTGCGGGAAGGGTGCGGGAAGGGTGCGGGAAGGGTGCGGGAAGGGTGCGGGAAGGGAAGGGAAGGGAAGGGAAGGGAAGGGAAGGGAAGGGAAGGGAAGGGAAGGGAAGGGAAGGGAAGGAAGGGAAGGGAAGGGAAGGGAAGGAAGGGTGCGGGAAGGGAAGGGAGCGGGAAGGGAAGGGAAGGGTGCGGGAAGGGAAGGGAAGGGAAGGGACGGGAAGGGAAGGGAAGGGAAGGGAAGGGAAGGGAAGGGAAGGGTGCGGGAAGGGTGCGGGAAGGGAAGGGAAGGGAAGGGAAGGGAAGGGAAGGGAAGGGAAGGGAAGGGTGCGGGAAGGGAAGGGTGCGGGAAGGGAAGGGTGCGGGAAGGGTGCGGGAAGGGTGCGGGAAGGGTGCGGGAAGGGTGCGGGAAGGGTGCGGGAAGGGAAGGGAAGGGTGCGGGAAGGGAAGGGAAGGGAAGGGAAGGGAAGGGAAGGGAAGGGAAGGGAAGGGAAGGGAAGGGAAGGGAAGGGAAGGGAAGGGAAGGGAAGGGAAGGGAAGGGAAGGGAAGGGAAGGGAAGGGAAGGGAAGGGAAGGGAAGGGAAGGGAAGGGAAGGAAGGGAAGGGAAGGGAAGGGAAGGGAAGGGAAGGGAAGGGAAGGAAGGGAAGGGAAGGAAGGGAAGGGAAGGGAAGGGAAGGGAAGGAAGGGTGCGGAAGGGAAGGGTGCGGGAAGGGAAGGGAAGGGAAGGGAAGGGTGCGGGAAGGGTGCGGGAAGGGAAGGGAAGGGTGCGGGAAGGGAAGGGTGCGGGAAGGGAAGGGTGCGGGAAGGGTGCGGGAAGGGAAGGGTGCGGGAAGGGAAGGGAAGGGAAGGGAAGGGAAGGGAAGGGAAGGGAAGGGAAGGGAAGGGAAGGGAAGGGAAGGGAAGGGAAGGGAAGGGAAGGGAAGGGAAGGGAAGGGAAGGGAAGGAAGGGAAGGGAAGGGAAGGGAAGGAAGGGAAGGGAAGGGAAGGGAAGGGAAGGGAAGGGAAGGGAAGGGAAGGAAGGGAAGGAAGGGAAGGGAAGGAAGGGAAGGGAGGGAAGGAGGGAAGGAAGGGTGCGGGAAGGGAAGGGAAGGGTGCGGGAAGGGTGCGGGAAGGGTGCGGGAAGGGTGCGGGAAGGGTGCGGGAAGGGTGCGGGAAGGGTGCGGGAAGGGAAGGGAAGGGAAGGGAAGGGAAGGGAAGGGAAGGGAAGGGAAGGGAAGGGAAGGGAAGGGAAGGAAGGGAAGGGAAGGGAAGGGAAGGAAGGGAAGGGAAGGGAAGGGAAGGGAAGGGAAGGAAGGGAAGGGAAGGGAAGGGAAGGGAAGGGAAGGGAAGGAGGTGCGGGAAGGGTGCGGGAAGGGAAGGGAAGGAGGGAAGGGAAGGGAAGGAAGGGAAGGGAAGGGAAGGGAAGGGAAGGGAAGGGAAGGGAAGGGAAGGGAAGGGAAGGGAAGGGAAGGGAAGGGAAGGGAAGGGAAGGGAAGGGAAGGGAAGGGTGCGGGAAGGGAAGGGAAGGGAAGGGAAGGGTGCGGGAAGGGAAGGGAAGGGAAGGGTGCGGGAAGGGTGCGGGAAGGGAAGGGAAGGGAAGGGAAGGGAAGGGAAGGGAAGGGAAGGGAAGGGAAGGGAAGGGAAGGGTGCGGGAAGGGAAGGGAAGGGAAGGGTGCGGGAAGGGTGCGGGAAGGAAGGGAAGGGAAGGGAAGGGAAGGGAAGGGAAGGGAAGGGAAGGGAAGGGAAGGGAAGGGAAGGGAAGGAAGGGAAGGGAAGGGAAGGGAAGGGAAGGGAAGGGAAGGGAAGGGAAGGGAAGGGAAGGGAAGGAAGGGAAGGGAAGGGAAGGGAAGGGAAGGGAAGGGAAGGGAAGGGAAGGGAAGGGAAGGGAAGGGAAGGAAGGGAAGGGAAGGGAAGGGAAGGAAGGGAAGGGAAGGGAAAGGAAGGGAAGGGAAGGGAAAGGAAGGGAAGGGTGCGGGAAGGGTGCGGGAAGGGTGCGGGAAGGGTGCGGGAAGGGTGCGGGAAGGGTGCGGGAAGGGAAGGGAAGGGTGCGGGAAGGGAAGGGAAGGGAAGGGAAGGGAAGGGAAGGGAAGGGAAGGGAAGGGAAGAGGAAGGGAAGGGAAGGGAAGGGAAGGGAAGGGAAGGGAAGGGAAGGGAAGGGAAGGGAAGGAAGGGAAGGGAAGGGAAGGGAAGGGAAGGGTGCGGGAAGGGTGCGGGAAGGGAAGGGTGCGGGAAGGGAAGGGTGCGGGAAGGGAAGGGTGCGGGAAGGGAAGGGAAGGGAAGGGTGCGGGAAGGGTGCGGGAAGGGTGCGGGAAGGGAAGGGAAGGGAAGGGAAGGGAAGGGAAGGGAAGGGAAGGGAAGGGAAGGGAAGGGAAGGGAAGGGAAGGAAGGGAAGGGAAGGGAAGGGAAGGGAAGGGAGGGAAGGGTGCGGGAAGGGAAGGGAAGGGAAGGGAAGGGAAGGAAGGGAAGGGAAGGGAAGGGAAGGGAAGGGAAGGGAAGGGAAGGGAAGGGAAGGGAAGGGAAGGGAAGGAAGGGAAGGGAAGGGAAGGGAAGGAGGAAGGGAAGGGAAGGGAAGGGAAGGGAAGGGAAGGGAAGGGAAGGGAAGGGAAGGAAGGGAAGGGAAGGGAAGGGAAGGGAAGGGAAGGGAAGGGTGCGGGAAGGGAAGGGAAGGGAGGGAAGGGAAGGAAGGGAAGGGAAGGGAAGGGAAGGGAAGGGAAGGGAAGGGAAGGGAAGGGAAGGGAAGGAAGGGAAGGAAGGGAAGGGAAGGGAAGGGAAGGGAAGGGAAGGAAGGGAAGGGAAGGGAAGGGAAGGGAAGGGAAGGGAAGGGAAGGGAAGGGAAGGGAAGGGAAGGGAAGGGAAGGGAAGGGAAGGGAAGGGAAGGGAAGGGAAGGGAAGGGTGCGGGAAGGGAAGGGAAGGGTGCGGGAAGGGAAGGGAAGGGAAGGGAAGGGAAGGGAAGGGAAGGAAGGGAAGGGAAGGGAAGGGAAGGAAGGGAAGGGAAGGGAAGGGAAGGGAAGGGAAGGGAAGGGAAGGGAAGGGAAGGGAAGGGAAGGGAAGGGAAGGGAAGGGAAGGGAAGGGAAGGGAAGGGAAGGGAAGGGAAGGGAAGGGAAGGAAGGGAAGGGAAGGGAAGGGAAGGGAAGGGAAGGAAGGGAAGGGAAGGAAGGGAAGGGAAGGGAAGGGTGCGGGAAGGGAAGGGTGCGGGAAGGGAAGGGAAGGGAAGGGTGCGGGAAGGGTGCGGGAAGGGTGCGGGAAGGGAAGGAGGAAGGGAGGGAAGGTAAGGGGAAGGGAAGGGAAGGAAGGGAAGGGAAGGGAAGGGAAGGGAAGGGAAGGAGGAAGGGAAGGGAAGGGGAAGGGAAGGGAAGGGAAGGGAAGGGAAGGGAGGAAGGGAAGGGAAGGGAAGGGAAGGGAAGGGAAGGAAGGGAAGGAAGGGAAGGGAAGGGAAGGGAAGGGAAGAGGAAGGGAAGGGAAGGGAAGGGAAGGGAAGGGAAGGGAAGGGAAGAGGAAGGGTGCGGGAAGGGTGCGGGAAGGGAAGGGAAGGGAAAGGAAGGAGGAAGGGAAGGGAAGGGAAGGGAAGGGAAGGGAAGGGAAGGGAAGGGAAGGGAAGGGAAGGGAAGGGAAGGGAAGGGAAGGGAAGGGAAGGGAAGGGTGCGGGAAGGGAAGGGAAGGGAAGGGAAGGGAAGGGAAGGGAAGGGAAGGGAAGGGAAGGGAAGGGAAGGGAAGGGTGCGGGAAGGGTGCGGGAAGGGTGCGGGAAGGGTGCGGGAAGGGTGCGGGAAGGGTGCGGGAAGGGAAGGTGCGGAAGGGAAGGGAGGAAGGGAAGGGAAGGGAAGGGAAGGGAAGGGAAGGAAGGGAAGGAAGGGAAGGGAAGGGAAGGAGGAAGGGAAGGGAAGGGAAGGAGGAAGGGAAGGGAAGGGAAGGGAAGGGAAGGGAAGGGAAGGGAAGGGAAGGGAAGGGAAGGGAAGGGAAGGGAAGGGAAGGGAAGGGAAGGGAAGGGAAGGGAAGGGAAGGAAGGGAAGGGAAGGGAAGGGAAGGAAGGGAAGGGAAGGAAGGGTGCGGGAAGGGAAGGGTGCGGGAAGGGTGCGGGAAGGGTGCGGGAAGGGTGCGGAAGGGTGCGGGAAGGGTGCGGGAAGGGTGCGGGAAGGGTGCGGGAAGGGAAGGGTGCGGGAAGGGAAGGGTGCGGGAAGGGAAGGGAAGGGAAGGAAGGGAAGGGAAGGGAAGGGAAGGGAAGGAAGGGAAGGGAAGGGAAGGGAAGGAAGGGAAGGGAAGGGAAGGGAAGGGAAGGGAAGGGAAGGGAAGGGAAGGGAAGGGAAGGAAGGGAAGGGAAGGGAAGGGAAGGGAAGGGAAGGGAAGGGAAGGGAAGGGGAAGGGTGCGGGAAGGGTGCGGGAAGGGAAGGGTGCGGAAGGGAAGGGTGCGGGAAGGGAAGGGTGCGGGAAGGGTGCGGGAAGGGTGCGGGAAGGGAAGGGTGCGGGAAGGGTGCGGGAAGGGTGCGGGAAGGGTGCGGAAGGTGCGGGAAGGGTGCGGGAAGGGAAGGGAAGGGAA